>NC_048565.1:21043875-21061375 GCF_013265735.2 Oncorhynchus mykiss | reverse complement strand
TGAGTCATAAGGAAGAAAATGGGAGGCGAAAAATACAAGATTTAATCTGAATCTGTAGTTCAAATTGGCCTTTTATCCTGGTTCATCAGATGTGGAGAGCATGGTGGCTGTACAGTTCATGACTGGAGGGGGACTGACGAGAGACGCCTGTTCAATTCAATGGAAGAGGCCTTTTCACTGAACTCTCATTCAAACAGTCAGGTGAAACGAGTAATCAGAGGGAAAAATAGGAGAAAAAGACCTTTGACGTCCATTTTTTATTCTCTCTCTCCTTCGCTCTCTCGCTCACAGGCAAAGTTATATCAAGTGGTCTTGAGCCAGGAAAGCCCCTCCGGCGGAACCACACACACAGACATGCGCTCTCACACACACACACACACACACACAGTGCGGGTTGGCTGGTTCTGGGACTGGGAGAGGGAAGAGAGGGCTGGCAGCGCTGGGTCCCTGGGCTCTAGGGCCAGGGGCAGTGCTGGGAGACCCCTGCTAGCCTCTCTCCTCCATATTGATTTGCTACTCCGCGCTGCCAAGGAGCAACTTGCCAGCGGGGATGAGAGCCTACTTTGCCTCCCCTCGCCTCGACTCGCCTGCCCACTCCGCCGTTGCCTGGCTGGCCCCAGCCAGCTCCCTGAGACCCCTGCACGGAGCAGAGAAGAGCCAGAGAGCCTATGGCCATCCACTACTGGGTTCACCTGCTCCCTGGTTCACCACTCACTGCTCCATTCTTTTCCTCTCCTTCCACCCACTCCCACTCTCCTTCTCTTCCGAATCTTCTTTCTCTCTGTTTCTCCTGCTCCTGCACACAAACAACAAGAGACAAGGAGAAAAACAACAAGTTGAGCTTAAGTTGCCCACTCCGGATGTCAACCCTGTGCTTTGATCAGGGAGATGTGGGGGTGAATATTTTGGCACCATCTCAATTTGTGAGATGACTCTCAAACCCACCCACCACCACCCCTCCCCGCGTGAGGAAAATCTGAAATGTTGAGTTAAGTGTGTCAGGCAGGAAGAAACCGGCAACTGTAATCTGAGCTATTAGCTTTCCCTACAGCCAGTGACAGCATCTGGTCCTATTATAAAAATCAGCATAGTGCTGGTGGAATTCATAAACATAATCCTGTTTACCAATAACCTCCTATATCCCCAACCCCAAAGGTCCACCAAGTTTGGGGTATTTTGCAATTACCAGTATATAGGTAACCCCCCCCCCCCCCCCCCCCTAAAATAACAAAAACTGTGCAATAGAGAAAGTCAAACTCTGCTTCACTGCCTTAGCTGTGCCGGCACCGACAGAGATGGTCGCTTTGCGTTCCTAGGAATCTATGTAGTATTTCGTTTTTTTATGTATTATTTCTTACATTGTTACCCCAGGAATTCTTATGTCTTATTACATACAGCCGGGAGGAACTATTGGATATAAGAGCAACATCACCTCACCAACATTACAGGAATATGATTTTCCCGAAGCGGATCCTCTGTTTGGTCCACCACCCACGACAATTATTGATCTCATCACAGCCGGCGACCAAAAACAACGGCGACACAGAAGGGTCAGACGGTGGGGTCTTCTGGTTAGGCTCCGTAGATGGGCACATCGCCCACCGCTCCCGAGTTTACTACTAGCCAATGTCCAGTCTCTTGACAACAAGGTAGACAAAATCTGAGCAAGGGTTGCCTTCCAGAAAGACATCAGAGATCGTAACATTCTATGTTTCACAGAAACATGGCTCACTCGGGATATGTTATCAGACTGGGTACTGCCACCAGGTTTCTTCAAGCATCGCGCCGACAGAAACAAACATCTCTCTGGTAAGAAGAAGGGTGTATGCCTTATGATTAACGAGACATGTTGCAATCACAACATACAGGAACTCAAGTACTTTTGTTCACCTGACCTAGAATTCCTTACAATCACATGCTGCAATTCTCTTTGTGTCACGGTCTTCCTCCTCTTCATCTGAAGAGGAGAGGCGAGAAGGATCGGAGGACCAAAATGCGGCGTGGTATGTGTTCATGATGAATATTTAATTAAAGAAAGTACTGAACACTGAATACAAAAACAATAAACAAATAACGACCGTGAAGCTAACATAAGGACTGTGCTGACACAAGCAACTAACATAGACAATCACCCACAAACAAACAGTGCAACCCAGGCTACCTAAGTATGATTCTCAATCAGAGACAACTAATGACACCTGCCTCTGATTGAGAACCATACTAGGCCGAAACATAGAAATCCCAAAATCATAGAAAAACAAACATAAGACTGCCCACCACAACTCACGCCCTGACCATACTAAATAATGACAAAAACAACAGAAATAAAGGTCAGAACGTGACACTTTGATTATAATCACAGTCGTGTATACCCCCCCCAAGAAGACACATCGACGGCCCTGAAAGAACTTCATTGGACTCGATGTAAACTAGAAACAACATATCCTGAGGCTGCATTTATTGTAGCTGGGGATTTTAACAAGGCTAATCTGAACACAAGGCTCCCTAAATAGTATCAGCATGTCGAATGCGCAACCCGGGCTGGCAAAACCCTGGATCATTGTTATTCTAACTTCCGCGATGCATACTAAGCCCTCCACCGCCCTCCTTTTGGAAAATCTGACCATGACTCCATTTTGACTCCAGCCTATAGACAGAAACTAAAACAGGAAACTCCCGTGCTCAGCTATGTTCAACGCTGGTCCGACCAATCGGATTCCACGCTTCAAGATTGCTTCAAACACGTGGACTGGGATATGTTCTGCATAGCGTCAGACAACAACATTGATGAATACGCTGATTCGGTGATTGAGTTTATTAGCAAGTGCATCGGTGATGTTGTACCCACAGCGACTATTTAAACCTTCCCCAACCAGAAACCGTGGATTGATGGCAAAACTGAAAGCACGAACCACGGCTTTTAATCAGGGCAAGGCGACCGGAAACATGACCGAATACAAACACTGTAGATATTTCCTCCCGCAAAGCAATCAAACAAGCTAAGCGTCAGCATAGAAACAAAGTAGAGTCGGCACAGACACAAGAGGTATGTGGCAGGGTCTACAGTCAATCATGGACTACAAAAAGAAAACCAGCACCGTCGCGGACCACGATGTCTTGCTCCCAGACAAACTAAACAACTTCTTTGCTCGCTTTGAGGACAATACAGTGCCACCGACAAGGCCTGCTACCAAAACCTGTGGGCTCTCCTTCACTGCAGCCAACATGAGTAAACATGTTAACCCTTGCAAGGCTGCAGGCCCAGATGGCATCCCCAGCCGCGTCCTCAGAGCATGTGCAGACCAGCTGGCTGGTGTGTTTACGGACATATTCAATCAAACCTTATCCTAGTCTGCTGTTCCCACATGCTTCAAGAGGGCCACCCTTGTTCCTGTTCCCAAGAAAGCTAAGGTAACTGAGCTAAATGACTATCGCCCTCACTTCCGTCATCATGGAGTCCTTTGAGAGACTAGTCAAGGACCATATCACCTCCACCCTACCCGACACCCTAGACCCACTACAATTTGCTTACCACCCCAATAGGTCCACAGACGACGCACATTGCACATTGCCCTAACCCATCTGAACAAGAGGAATACCTATGTAAGAATGCTGTTCATTGACTAGAGCTCAGCATTTAACACCATCGTACCCTCCAAACTCGTCATTAAGCTCGAGACCCTGGGTCTCGACCCTGCCCTGTGCAACTGGGTCCTGGACTTCCTGACGGGCCGCCCCCAGGTGGTGAGGGTAGGAAACAACATCTCCACCCCACTGATCCTCAACACTGGGGCCCCACAAGGGTGCGTTCTCAGCCCTCTCCTGTACTCCCTGTTCATCCATGACTGCGTTGCCATGCACGCCTCCAACTCAATCATCAAGTTTGCAGACGACACTACAGTGGTAGGCTTGATTACCAACAACGACGAGACGGCCTACAGGGAGGAGGTGAGGGCCCATGGAGTGTGGTGTCAGGAAAATAACCTCACACTCAATGTCAACAAAACAAAGGAGATGATCGTGGACTTCAGGAAACAGCAGAGGGAGCAGCCCCCTATCCACATCAACAGGACAGTAGTGGAGAAGGTGGAAAGTTTTAAGTTCCTCTGCGTACACATCATGAACAAACTGAAATGGTCCACCCACAGAGACAGCGTGGTGAAGAAGGAGCAATAGCGCCTCTTCAACCTCAGGAGGCTGAAGAAATTCGGCTTGTCACCAAAAACACTCACAAACTTTTACAGATGCACAATTGGGCTGTATCACCGCCTGGTATGGCAACTGCTCCGCCCACAACCCTAAGGCTCTCCAGAGGCCAGCGAGGTCTGCACAAAGCATCACCGGGGGCAAACTACCTGCCCTCCAGGATACCTACACCAGCCGATGTCACAGGAAGGCCAAAAAGATAATCAAGGACAACAACCACCCGAGCCACTGCCTGTTCAATAAAATTTGATTTGATTTGTTTTTTATTTAGCTATTTGGCACATATTGAATATGGTGGTATACAAGTGTGTTAGCCAGTGTCTTCAGAAACTTTGTTAAAAAACACTTTTGTATTGTCTAAAATTATTCAAATGGTTTCAGCACCCTCTTATTATGTTAACGGTGTGGGGGACATTTCTTCATGCGCTCAGGATCCATTATGTTCTTCAACTGTGAAAAACCATGGCCAAACTCAACCCTGTCCATCCCTTACCTTCATCACACCACTACCACCACACAACCTGGAGGCCTCCTCTCTCCTCCTCTCTCCTCCTCTCTTCCTCTCTCCTCTTCTCTCCTCCTCTCTCTTCCTCTCTCTTCCTCTCTCTTCCTCTCTCCTCTATCCTCCACTCCTCCTCTCTCTTCCTCTCTCCTCCTCTCTCCTCTCTCCTCCTCTCTCTTCCTCTCTCTTCTTCTCTCCTTCTCTCCTAATCTCCTCCTCTCTCCTCCTCTCTCCTCTCTCATCCACTCCTCCTCTCTCCTCCTCTCTCCTCTCTCTTCCTCTCTCCTCCTCTCTCTTACTCTCTCCCCCCCTCTCTCCTCCTCTAACCTCCTCTCTCTTCCTATCTCCTCTCTTCCTCTCTCTTCCTCTCTCCTCCACTTCTCCTCTCTCGTCCTCTCTCCTCCTTTCTCTTCCTCTCTCCTCCTCTCTCTTCCTTTCTCCTCCACTCCTCCTCAACTCCTCATCTCTCCTCCTCTCTCGTCCTCTCTCCTCCTCTCTCCTCCTCTTTCCTCCTCTCTCCTCTCTTTCCACCTCTCTCCGCCTCACTCTTCCTCTCTCCTCCTCTCTCCTCCTCTCTCTTCCTTTCTCCTCATCTCTCCTCCACTCCTCCTCTCTCCTCCTCTCTCTTCCTCTATCCTCCTCTCTCTTCCTGTCTCCTCCTCTCTCCACCTCTCTCCTCTTCACTCCTCCTCTCTCCTCCTCTATCTTCTCTTTTCCTCTTCTCTCCTCCACACCTCCTCTCTCCTCCTCTTTACTCATCTCTCCTCCTCTCTCTTCCTGTCTCCTCTTCTCTCCTCCTATCTCCTCCTCTCTCTTCCTTTCTCCTCCTCTCTCCACCTCTCTCCTCCTCTTTCCTCCTCTCTCCTCCTCTCTCTTCCTTTCTCATCCCGTCTTCTCCTCTCTCCTCCTCTCTTATACCCTCTCCTCCTCTCTCCTCCTTTCTTCTCTCCTCCTCCTCTTTCCTCCTCTCTCATCCTCTCTCTTCCTTTCTCCTCCCCTCTCCTCCTCTCTTTTCCTGTCCCCTCCTCTCTCTTCCTTTCTCCTCCACTCATCCTCCACTCCTCCTCTCTCCTCCTTTCTCTTCCTCTCTCCTCCTATCTCCTCCTTTC
This sequence comes from Oncorhynchus mykiss, assembly GCF_013265735.2. Lineage (NCBI taxonomy): Eukaryota > Metazoa > Chordata > Actinopteri > Salmoniformes > Salmonidae > Oncorhynchus > Oncorhynchus mykiss. The sequence continues at coordinate 21,055,558 of NC_048565.1, read as the reverse complement.
TCCTCCTCTCTCTTCCTCTATCCTCCTCTTTCCTCCTCTCTACTCCTCTTTCCACCTCTTTCCGCCTCACTCTTCATCTCTCCTCCTCTCTCCTCCTCTCTCTTCCGTTCTCCTCCTCTCTCCTAATCACTCTTCCTCTCTCCTCCTCTCTCCTCCACTCCTCCTCTCTCCTCCTCTCTCTTCCTCTATCCTTCCTCTCTCTCCCCTCCTCTCTCTTCCTTTCTCCTCCTCTCTCCTCCACTCCTCCTCTCTCCTCCTCTCACCTCCTCTCTCTTCCTGTCTCCTCTTCTCTCCTCATATCTCCTCCTCTCTCTTCTTTTCTCCTCCTCTCTCTTCATGTCTCCTCCTCTCTCCTCTTCTCTCATCCTCTCTACTCCTTTCTCCTCCTTTCTCCTCCTATCTCCTCCTCTCTCTTCCTCTCTTCTCCTCTCTCCTCCTCTCTCTTCCTCTCTCCTCCACTCCTACTCTCTCCTCCTCTCTCTTCATTTCTCCCCCTCTCTCCTCTCTCCTCCTCTCTCTCCCTCACTCTTCCTCTCTCATCCACTCCTCCTCTCTCCTCCTCTCTCTTCATCTATCCTCCTCTCTCTTCATGTCTCCTCCTCTCTCCTCCTCTCTCCTCTTCTCTCCTCCTCTCTACTCCTTTCTCCTCCTTTCTCCTCCTCTCTCCTCTCTCTTCCTCTATCCTTCTCTCTTCTCCTCTCTCTTCCTCTCTCCTCCACTCCTACTCTCTCCTCCTCTCTCTTCCTCTCACCTCCTCTCTCCTCCTCTCTTCCTTTCTCCTCCTCTCTCCTCCACTCCTCCTCTCTCCTCCTCTTTCCTCCTCTCTCCTCCTCTCTCTTCCTGTCTCCTCTTCTCTCCTCCTATCTCCTCCTCTCTCTTCCTCTCTCCTCCACTCTCCTCCTCTTTCCTCCTCTGTCCTCCTCTCTCCTTCACTCCTCCTCTTTCCTCCTCTCTCCTCCTCTCTCTTCCTTTCTACTCTCCTCTCGCTTCCTCTCTCCTCCTTTCTTCTCCTCTCTCCTCCTCTCTCCTCCACTCCTCCTCTCTCCTCCTCTCTCCTCCTCTCTCTTCCTCTCTTCTCCTCTCTCCTCCTCTCTCTTCCTCTCTCCTCCACTCCTACTCTCTCCTCCTCTCTCCTCCTCTTTCCTCCTCTCTCTTCATTTCTCCTTCTCTCTCCTCTCACCTCCTCTCTCTTCCTGTCTCCTCTTCTCTCCTCCTATCTCCTCCTCTCTCTTCTTTTCTCCTCCTCTCTCTTCTTTTCTCCTCCTCTCTCTTCATGTCTCCTCCTCTCTCCTCTTCTCTCCTCCTCTCTACTCCTTTCTCCTCCTTTCTCCTCCTCTCTCCTCCTCTCTCTTCCTCTCTTCTCCTCTCTCCGCCTCTCTCTTCCTCTCTCCTCCACTCCTACTCTCTCCTCCTCTCTCCTCCTCTCTCCTCCTCTCTCTTCATTTCTCCTCCTCTCTCCTCTCACCTCCTCTCTCTTCCTGTCTCCTCTTCTCTCCTCCTATCTCCTCCTCTCTCTTCTTTTCTCCTCCTCTCTCTTCTTTTCTCCTCCTCTCTCTTCATGTCTCCTCCTCTCTCCTCTTCTCTCCTCCTCTCTACTCCTTTCTCCTCCTTTCTCCTCCTCTCTCCTCCTCTCTCTTCCTCTCTTCTCCTCTCTCCTCCTCTCTCTTCCTCTCTCCTCCACTCCTACTCTCTCCTCCTCTCTCCTCCTCTCTCCTCCTCTCTCCTCCTCTCTCTTCATTTCTCCTCCTCTCTCCTCCTTTCACTTCCTCTCTCTCTTTCTCCTCCTCTCTCCTCCTCTCTCTTCCCTTCTCCTCCTCTCTCCTCCTCTTTCCTCCTCTCTCCTCCACTCTCCCCCTCACTCTTCCTCTCTCCTCCTCTCTCCTCCACTCCTCCTCTCTCTTCCTCTATCCTCCTCTCTCTTCATGTCTCCTCCTCTCTCCTCTTCTCTCTACTCCTTTCTCCTCCTTTCTCATTCTCGCTCCTCCTCTCGCTTCCTCTCTCCTCCTTTCTTCTCCTTTCTTCTCCTCTCTCCTCCTCTCTCCTCCACTCCTCCTCTCTCCTCCTTTCACTTCCTCTCTCTCTTTCTCCTCCTCTCTCCTCCTCTCTCTTCCCTTCTCCTCCTCTCTCCTCCTCTTTCCTCCTCTCTCCTCCACTCTCTCCCTCACTCTTCCTCTCTCCTCCTCTCTCCTCCACTCCTCCTCTCTCTTCCTCTATCCTCCTCTCTCTTCATGTCTCCTCCTCTCTCCTCCTCTCTCCTCTTCTCTCTACTCCTTTCTCCTCCTTTCTCCTCCTCTCTCGTCCTCTCTCTTTCTCTCTCCTCCTCTTTCTTCATTTCTCCTCTTCTCTCCTCCACTCCTCCTCCCTCCTCCTCTCTCTTCCTCTCTCCTCCTCTCTCCTCCAATCCTCCTCTCTCCACCTCTCTCCTCCTCTCTCCTCTTCCACTGTAACAAAAAAATCTATAAAATCCTCAGGGTTATTTCCACATGGAGAAAATAAAGAAATACACCTTCGGAGTGTCTGTAAGTATTTGGAAATTGGGAGTTGTCCACTGAGGGGTGAGATATGGGGACAGAGGGGGGACTGAGCTGTTGGGACAAGAATAGGGTGTGTGTAAGGGGTTCAAAGAGGGGGAGATCGGGGTGACCGGGGGAGAGGTGCATGTCTCAGACACAATAATACTATTCATTGGGCTCAGACATGGGTGTTAACTCCCCTCTGCTAGGACACAATGGGGCTCCCCGGCATTCAGACAGCCTTGGTGATATTGTTAGTTCAGGGCTGCATTCTCCAGGCCGCAGGATAAAGCGGATGCATTGTGCCGGGCCGGCAGGATGGATGGAGGGAGGGAGGCTTGAGAGGTGAAAGGCAAAGAAACAGAGAACAGTGTGTTTGTCTATCTGTCAGCTCCGAAGGAGAGGGCTGAGACAGAGGCAGAGGCAGAGGCAGAGGCAGGGGCGGTGGGGTACAGGGGGAACTTTCATTGGACATGCTAAAAAAAAGGAGAGGGGGGAGAAAAAGATCATGCTATAAAAATGATTGAAGCAGCCAAGTGCAGAACTAAAGAGCGTTGGAATGAAGGGAAAACAGAGGGAACATAGCGATGAAGGCATGGTGCGTTCTTCTAAGAGCGGGGGGCTTTGACATGGGTTTGCATATAGCTATAGTTTATAGACCCCAAAAATATAGCCTCTTCTTGGTAGAGGGAGACTGAATGAGAGAGAGAGCAAGAGAGAGAGAGAGACAGCAAGAGAGAGAAAGAGGGGGATAGAGAGAGAGAGAGAGAGAGAGACAGCAAGAGAGAGAAAGAGGGGGCTAAAGAGAGAGAGAGCGAGAGAGAGAGAGACAGCAAGAGAGAGAAAGAGGGGGATAGAGAGAGATGTGAGATGTAGCTGCAGCGGTTCAGATTGGGCACAGGTGCCAACGTCCAACTACCATGAGACATACTTTTTTCCTGCTAGATGCCCCATGTTTCCTCCCCAGACTACAGCTCCGACACAAATCCAGAAAGGAGAGGAGCAGCGAAGAGGGGTGAAAGTGTGTGTGAGAGTGTGTGTGAGAGTGGGATACCAGCGCAGTGGGCATGGCAGAGCGAGAACTGTCACTAGGAGATCCCCTTTAAAGAAACATGGAACAGATACACTGCGCCTTGTGCTAAGCCCCTCTTCGCCAACGCTAGCTACGCTATCACACACACAGAGAATATGAGCGTGGAGGCAGAAGAGGCTCAGAAGTGCATTATGAGATATGTCATGTGTTTATGAACATTCTAACCCTATTCATGCCAATGCTCAAAGGTTTAAAAACATTTTGGGAGCTAAAATTGATGAAGAAATGTTGTCTATTTTGTAAGAGTAGCCAAATCACTGAGGATTCAGATAGCAGTTAGGGAAACCATGACAATCAGAAAAAATCAAATACAAAAATAAACCTCAAAATCACAAAGGATCGCAGTGTGAGTACATGGTAGAAGTGACATCACAATAAAAAGGACACTGATCGTGATGCGCGCACACACACACACACACACACACACACACACACACACAGATAGCCACACACACACCGTGGATCTCTGCTTCCACTGCACACTATACAACCTGCTTTTATGAACAGTACTTTGTTTGTTTCCCCTCTGGTAAACTCTGACCAGTGGTTCCCATGGCAACCTTGCCTCCTCTCTCCCTGTGCGGGTGTGTGTCATCAAGCCAGTGGAGGTGTGGCTAGCTTTAGCTCTGGTGATATAGAGAGTCTCCCTGATCTCACTGCAGCCCATGAAGAGAGAGAGCGAGACAGAGAGAGAGAGAAAGGGAGAGAGAGAAAGAAAGGGGCGGGGAAGAGAGAGAGCATGAGCGAGAGAGTGACAAAGAAATGGAGAGAAAGAGTGAAACAGACAGAGAGACAGAGAAAAGGGAAGACGGAGAGAAAGAGATGGAGGGAGAGAGAGAGAGAGAGAGAGAGAGAGAGAGATAGAGAGAGGCGAAGAAGGGGAAGAACAGGCGAAGAACAGGAGATAGTGGGAGGCTAGCAGGAAGTGGGGGTGGTTCCTCAAGAGCTTGGTAGCTCAATATGTTACATGAATAACTGTGTCAATGTACATGCTTGTGAACTAACATATCAGTGGAGGCTGCTGAGGGGAGGATGGCTCGTAATAAAGGCTAGAAGGAAGTCAATGGAATGGTAACAACCACATGGAAACCATGTGTTTGATGTGGTTAATATCACTCCATTGAGTCCATTCCTGCCATTATGATGAGCCGTCCTCCCGCAGCAGACTCCACTGTAACATACCTATACACAGCCTACATCAACATAATGATGAACATGTGTGAATGTTTTTAAAGAATTTTGTGACACAAGCTCACATGATTAATCAATTACTGACATTATTAGTTTATCATTTTGATATGTGGAACATGAATATATGCCTGAGCCTAAAGGATATTCCCTGGACTCTTTATTCCATCAACATTAGTGCCTGGAACTCACTTCCACATGGAGCCTCTCCTCCTGTGTAGCTAACAATGTCACCTCCATGGGTATCTCAGTGAGTCGGTAAACAACCAAATCTAAATGCTATCTTAGCCTTTGATGAATCACAGAGCCCTTGCAGTGTGTCATTTGGGGTGGGGGGCATGCCCTACGAAAAATCTCAAATGGTATTTTATCCCCCGCGTAGTTCATTACCTTTGACCAGGTATGGGGGCAAGGGGGCTTATGAGAGGCTGTTGGGCCAAGCCAGGCCAGGACTGGGCTCTTGTGGGGGCTAATGCCCCTCAGTGGTGGAGGGGGACCAGGTCTTTGTCCCAGTGGAGGGGATTACACCGGCGGGGTGGCCCTAACAATGTCTCCCCTCCTGGGAGGGCTGGGCAAACCTGCTCCCCCCCAATGACGGGTGTGGTCAACTGCTCACTGACTCAATTAAACACAGTGAGAGAGAGGAGGAGAAGGAGGAGGATAGGAATGGAGGAGAGAGAGAGAAGAAGGAGCAGCATGGAGTGATATTCAACAAGGGTAAGAGGGTAACAGAGAAGGAGAGAAAGCGGGAGAGGGGAGGAGAGGATGGAGGTTGGAGGAGGAGAGGATGGAGGTATGAGGAAGAGAGGATGGAGGTAGGAGGATGGAGGTTGATGGAGGAGAGGGTGGAGGTTGGAGGAGGAGAGGGTGGAGGTAAGAGGAGGAGAGGATGGAGGTTGGAGGAGGAGAGGGTGGAGGTTGGAGGAGGAGAGGATGGAGGTTGGAGGAGGAGAGGATGGAGGTTGGAGGAGGAGAGGATGGAGGTTGGAGGAGGAGAGGGTAGAGGTAGGAGGAGTAGAGGATGGGATAGGAGGAGGAGAGGGTGGAGCATGGAGGAGGAGAGGATGGAGGTTGGAGTGGTGAACTCAAGGAGTTTTAGTAGGAGATCAGGGAGGAGAGGATGAAAGGATCAGGTGTGGTAGGAGGGAAAGGAGACCAGTGGCTCAAAGAACAAGAAGATAAATAAAGGAGTGAATGAGAAGTGAGGAAAGGTGAGCTAGGTGAGGATGACTCTGCAGGTACTGGATGTAAAATGTGTGAGTCGGAGGCCTTTCCTTATGCATTTCAATATCAAAGTCCTCATTATGCCCACGCACACCGCCCATTCAAATCCAATGACAAATGCACCAGATAATTCCATTAGGGGGACTTCTATAGAGGATATTTAGGGGACAGTTGAGGAATCCAGGTAACATAGCTCAACGCGGGCACAGACAGATATGGCTCCGTAACACTTATCAGGGATTTGGCAGCCCTGTTGATTGAACATGCCAAGTCCCATTTGTGGGAGGGGTGTGCGAGTTTGTATCGACACGCTGTAACCTTGTGGCTCCACAGAAGGAGACGTCAGATGTGCTGCTAGCGGGCACACAGGCAGACAGGCAGGCAAGCAGGAGAGGGTGGGTGGGTTGGGAGGCTCCCCTTCTCTTCCCTTCTCTCTACTTCTCTCTCTCCTACTCTCTTCCCCTCTTTCGGCCGCAGTGGACGGGAGCCCCCCTCCTCCCTCCATCCCCAGTGGTAGGGCTGCCAGACAGGAGTGTTCAGCAGCTCTCCGACTGTTATTGATCCTGAGAGCGAGGGAGCGAGCGGAATGGGGAGCCGGCTCCTCTCTCTCTCCACAACCCTCCACAACTTTTTCCTGCTCTCCCCCCACTTCATTTATCAAGGTTAAGGAACTCTTATAAAAAAGGGAAGAAGGGGTCACAGGGATGTTATTTGACTTCATGAAGGAAATCCTCCCTGGGCACTCCAGAAAAGAGGAGATTGCTCTTATTGGTAGAAGGTAGACCCCCTGCACACAAGCACCATACAACCACAGCCAGCCAGCCATCCAGACAGTTAGCCAGCCAACCAGTCAGTATGTCAACCAGCCAGTCAGCCAGCCATCCAGCCAGTCAGCCAGCCATCCAGAAAATTAGCCAGCCAACCAGCCAGTCAGCCAGCCATCCAGCCAGTCAGTCAGCCAGCCATCCAGACAATTAGCCAGCCATCCAGCCAGTCAGCCAGCCATCCAGACAGTTAGCCAGCCAACCAGTCAGTATGTCAACCAGCCAGTCAGCCAGCCATCCAGCCAGTCAGCCAGCCATCCAGACAATTAGCCAGCCAACCAGCCAGTCAGCCAGCCATCCAGCCAGTCAGCCAGCCAGCCATCCAGACAATTAGCCAGCCATTCAGCCAGTCAGCCAGCCATCCAGACAATTAGCCAGCCAACCAGCCAGTCAGTCAACCAGCCAGTCAGCCAGCCATCCATCCAGCCAGTCAGCCAGCCAACCAGCCAGTCAGCCAACCAGAATTAGCAGGTCCAGAATATGCCACAAGGATACTCAAGAGTGATGGAGTGATGGGGGGAGGAGAAGTGTACCTTTTCCTGCTAGTCAAAATCTGCAGTGAAATGACACTGTACTGAAAACTAATGCCCAAGATACCAGATGCATGAACTACCACAGCAAACCTTATTAACAGAAACGTGCTTTTAGGCTACAGTTCGACATGCTTTTCAACCAATAAGAGACTAGAATGCGGTGTCCCTTCTCTGAAAGGACTGGAAATGGTTCTACAGTGGAGTACATCTCTGGCTCTTTGTTGCTGCTTCTCTCTGCACATAAAGGCTTGGGGAGTCCAGGCAACAGGAAAATGCACTCCTGGCTGAGTCCTGTCGACTCGCTCCAAATGAACAGGCCATAAGTTCCAGCCTCTTTGTGCTGGGTAATTGCCACAATGCTTTTTATCGTCTAGCTAATTAAGTCAGTCTCGCCTTTGTCTTGTTCTCCAGCATCATTTGAGTGAGAGGAGAGAGGGCTGGGAGATGGCTGGGAGATGGCTGGGAGATGGCTGTGAGAGGGCTGGGAGAGGGCTGGTCAGGACAGGTATCTGTGTCCCCTTGGTTGTTTACTGGGAGAAGAGGGGCACGTTGCCTCTGCTTTCATGGGACATGTGGAACAATAAGGAGGGCAAACAAGGAGGGGGGAGCGAATTGAAGAATTGACTGTGACACCGCACTAGGGAGTGTATTGGCAGACTGCTACTATAGGAACAACAAGGCAAAACAATAAGGCTGTGGTCACTGTGCAATGTTGGAGGTCTGAGATTGAGTGGGATTTTTTTTTAAGTCAGTTTATACCTTGAAAATAGTCCAATCAGACAGCTTTGCAATCAGATCGCTCAAAATTCTGACCAATATTGATTTTCCTACCATTCAATAACAGCAATTTTTTAAACTAGTGTAGCCAAGAAAATGACTTTGTTAAATGTGCTCTTAAAACAATACAGGCCTTTATTAGAACACAGGAAACAGTTGCTCACACCATTCAATATCCTTGCTTGACTAACAGTGAGTCAGTGAGTAACAAAACTAGCCTAGGTTATTGGGGACATAGATTAGCAGTGTAACTGAAATTCCACTTTGTTATGTTGCTATGAGTTTGTGTGTGTTTTCCCCATTGCCTAAAGGGCTGCGGCAGTCTTTCACCTCTTAGACCAGGGCTGGTTGTCTGAGTCTCTACTCCACTGTGCACTCCACTCCAGGGCTAGCCGCTAGCCGCTTGACACATGCACCCCTCAACCCCCTAGCCTCCCTAGACCCCCAGCCCAATCTGAGCCCCTTTCCTTCCCACAGTCAAGGTTGAGACATAAACGTGAGAGCCAAAGAAGTAGGAGCAAACCGGATTATGGATCAGAGAATGATTCAATGGTGGCAACTGTTGGGGATGTAGGAGGGGATGCCCGTTTGTAAAAACTACAGAGGATAAAGAAACCGTTTTGGGGCATTAGCAACATTTGATTCGTTTTGATTACGTTTAGTGCTGATTAAATTTCAACCTAAAAATAACAACAGAAAATGTCTGATCTTTCTGAAGTTTCTTATCATTCAATAACTTTATAAAAAAACAGATCCTATGTGGCTTCTGTTTTTCTTCTCCAAATCCGATATGAATTTAATCTTTCACCACTAATGTATTGACCAATTGATGGTCATCCAGACTATAAGGACAGCAGGTCTCTTGGTGTGTCTTAGCAGGGCTGTATGCGTGTCTGTGTGTCTACTCACAGACAGCTTGTTAATTTGGAAAATCTAAGATTGTTGGAATAGAACTAGACAATGGCTCCAATGTGATAGAAATTTGTGTCAGTGTGCCCTCTGTACCTCCCTCTGTCTGACGTTGTCTGTGTGTGCATCCGTGTATCTGTCTTCTTTGTGTGCACACATAAACTAAATGAGCTGTGTGTATGCATTGTATAAGTACACAGGCCCAGTGTATATATTAGCAATGTGACTTGACCCTGGCCGCCTGAGCCACTGTTTCACGTTGCACTGGGCGTGGGAAAAAGGGGACACCTCTTTTCACAGCTGCTCTGGCCGTTGCATTGTACCATTGGAGGCCCGGATCCCTTGGCCCTGGCCCACCCTCACCCCTTTCACATTCACTACTCAGCCTGCTGCCTTTTCAGAGACCCCCCTCCTCCTCCTTTCCCTAAACCCCCCTTAATAAATACACCTCACCATTCAGCACCATGGTTTGCATAGCTGCCAGAGGCCTGCTCGGCTTGTAGAGACTGATGTTTTCCAGCTAAGAGAGAGAGAGAGAAAGAGAGAGAGAGAGAGAGAGAGAAAGAGAGAGAATATATTCTACATGTTCCTCAGTCACTGAACCAACTAGAGTTCCATGATCATCCGCAGCTCTCCACACCCACCGCCAGCCACTGATATGTCTCCTTACGGCCATTAGCCATGCTTTTCTTTTCTATCTCTCTCTCACACACACACTCTTTCTCTCTCGCTCTCCCCCTCCCTCACTCAGCAGCAACCAGCCCCACTGCAGATAAATGAAAGTCTATGTTAACATACGCCACTGCTCCCCACATAGTCCCCAGCTCCCCCGCCCTCACCTCCCTCCATTCACTGAATTCATTTGAAGAGATTTATTTCCTATCAAGCCGTATAATGCAGAGGCTATAATTTAAATCAACTTTTAAGAACAGCCCAGCAGAGCAGTTTATGCATACAAATCTGTACAGCTTGGAGGAAATGTTCTGCAAACAGAAGGCTTTCAAGCAGATGCTAACCTTGAGAACCATGGGTATTTGAGATTAGCTGTTATTGCTAAACCTCAGATCAATCACATTCTACCCATAACACATGCAATATTTGTTTGGGATACCGTCACAAATCTACCTCTGAGTAACAGTAACAAAATAGGATAAATGACTTTGTCTAAAACAGTGGAATTGTGGCATTCACCGTACAACCAAAAATGACAGGTTAGCAACATTGGAGGAGGACTTCAGGTTGCTGTTAGGGAGTGTTAGTGGGCATATCAGGCTGTCTCTACCTGCTGATGGTCTGAATGTGTTGTGGAAGTACAAATAAGTGCTCAGAGTGAGAGGGGGGTTCTTTTTCTCCACAGAAACAGAAAGGACTCCATCTTCTCTGTCCAACATGCCATGACGATGTGGAGTAGGGCTGAATTGGGTTTGGGGGGTGGAGGGATGGAGGGGAGGAGGAGATAGGGTGGACCGAATCTGAGGCACTGTAAATGAGAGGATTACCTCTTCCATCCTGGAGCTTATCCATAAACATAAGCGAGAGTGGTCGGGTGTGGAAATGCTGCTGTGTAAAATCACAAATCCTTGGCCTACTCTTCTTCCTATGTACAACTATAACAAAGTGACATACAGGTATGTGCAGTAAAAGGATATATAAGGCAATTAGGGCAATGTGCACATGTTATTGCATGGCTGTAGGCTAGCAACGCTAATTGTAGCTATCAAATCATATTGATGTGAATATTTTATTTACTGAATTGTCATGTCTCTATTTCAAATGCCCAGAAGATTTGCCTATCTTCTAAACCAAAGCAGGTCTTGATCGATCCATCTACTTTGCAAATATGATATTGACTCAATATGCTATTACACGGGCAGCTCTACTGAGTTGTGGCAGAAGAGCGAGGTTGAGAGGTGGTTGAATCGTATGGAGGATAGCCACAGGCTCGGAAAACCTTGCTCTTCTGCATCTGATTCTCAAATGCAAGGCTTCCTCTGGGTAAAGCTGATAGAGAACCCAGGCCCATGTCAAAAAATGTTGCTTGGGCTTGGAGGAAAAAAGGCATTTATCTTTCCTCTGATGAAGAACTTCCCTTCTCTGTGGACGAGCTCCATCACTCCTGCCTCTCCGTCTACTTCGTTTTTTTCAAGGAGGGTTAGCTGTGCTCAGTGACTCCCTGCCATTCACTGACCTGTGATAGTTGTTAGCATGCTGGGGCTAATCTCAGGGCTATCATTCGACACTAGGAGACAAACAGGGGAGAAGTATATAGAGTGAGTCACATAAGTAGCTGGTCCTATTTCTAAACATACATTGGTACATTATGCAAAACTGAATCTTTACATTTCAAGGTCAGAAGCGAACCAGTTTCCCTCGAGCACCTCTTCCCTGTCTTAGGTCAGTTAGGATCACCACTTTATTTTAAGAATGTGAAATGTCAGAATAATAGTAGAGAGAATGATTTATGTCTGCTTTTGTTTCTTTCATCACATTCCCAGTGGGTCAGAAGTTTACATACACTCAATTAGTATTGGTAGCATTGCCTTTAATAAGTTTAACTTGGGTCAAAACGTTTCAGGTAGCCTTCCACAAGTTGGGTGAATTTTGGTCCATTCCTCCGGACAG
>NC_048565.1:20783875-21041375 GCF_013265735.2 Oncorhynchus mykiss | reverse complement strand
TCACAGCCATTCCACATGAGCACACCTTGCACACACACTGTGCCAAGGTCCCTAAAGTATCTTAAAGGGATAAGAATCATGGACAATGGAATTAAAATATAGATTACACAACCAGGCCACCCTACGCCTCTGCCAAAACCCAACAATCTGACAAATTGGATCAGACCATTTAAAAGAGGGGTAAACGTGAGAGAGGGTAGAGAAATTGAAGTGTAAAATGCACATGTACATGCAACACATGCAAGGGATCAATCAGTGAGTGGGCCTGGTTAAAAATATTGTTGATATCACTCAACTCATGGGAAGATGATGGTCAAACAAAAGTTATCCAAGACTAAATGAATCGGTAATCAGAGAATACAAAAATTGTTTTGGACCTCAGACTCAGGCCTAACTTATACAGTTGAACTTGCTATCTAGAAACAAAAAGGGTTCTTTGGCTGTCCCCATGGGAAACCCTTTTGAAGATCCCCTTTTGCTTCAGGTAGAAGAACCCTTTTGTGTGCCATGTAGAAGCCCTTTCCACAGAGGGTTATACATACATAAAACCCAAAAGAGTTCTACCTGGAACCAAAAAAAGGTTATACTATGGGGACAGCCGCAAAAACCTTTTGGAACCCTTTTTCGGAGAGTGTATGAGTTACTTTGGGTCTACAGTCTTTAACATCCTCAGCCTCCATAGGTCTAAGAAGCCTATGATCTGGTGTGTTCAATCTCTGCTATACGGTATCATTACTAATACACACAGCCTTTCTCTGACATTACAATTTGGCCATTTTCCAAATCATACAGAAAATGTCAAACGTGCCCGTACAGGATTTGCTAAGAATACAAAGTAACTTTTTTGTTTTGTTTTTCTGAGATACGTTTTCTGACACAGTGTGAAATGTTCCCAAATGTTGTCGGTTCATTTGCACATGAATGAGATGTACAGAGTCTCTTCAGAATAGACAAAAGTGTTCACCCCTTCCCCCAACTACCAAAAAAACCCATTATGAATGCTAAAATAGGATTGTGGCTACACTCTTCAAGCTTAAGAGACTGGTAGAACTCTCACCTGTTCTTTCTATCTCATTTCCACACAAGCTACTGTTCTCTCTCTCAATCTCTTTCTGTTCTGTGTTTTATTATTTTTTTTCCTGGCTAAAGAAGATGTTTCTGCCCGAGGTCCTGGATCCTGAATTCAGTTGATATGTGTGGCAAAAATATGGTGAATTATGCATCGTAGTCAAATTGCTTCTGTATTTTTGATGTATGCTACAGCAGGCATATTCTCGGGCCTTGGGGTAGCAGTACTGGAGTCAGAACATTGGGATTAAACCCATATAATAGAATGCCTCTGGTGCCCTGCGATCCCAACCCCCTCACTACTCCTCCACAGTGCAACATGGGTTTGTTACTGTGTAATACACACACACACACTGCTTAATGACACTGAGCCTTCAGTCATCAGATGACCTACCTCTGGAACATGGACTCAATACTCTATGAGTAGCCATAGAGGGCATCTCTATGAACACATGATGCTTAATAACTGTGGTGTTTCCATGTCAATGTAGCCTCAATTTTACATGCAGGACCAGTAATAATCTCCACTGCTTTGTTCTAGCCTAGTATTACCAAACATATTATATTCACAATACTATTGTGTTCATGTAATATTAATCAAATCAAATCAAATAATAGTATTAAATAAAAAAGTGTTATTATTCTCAGAACAAAATAATAAAACATATTTCACGTTTACAAAATAACCTTACAATTGTCTTCCATTAGGCTACTTAAATCAAATGTAATCAAATCAACAAATGCATGTGTTACATTTGGTAACGAGATTCTCCGTTTAATTAAAGCATTTTGTTGTTCGTTAAAACATGTAAATGTCATGATGGAATTACCGAATTATATTTTGCAAAATCGACGATCAGAAGAAAACATTATAACTAAAGCATAATGCGACACAAAATGCTATTGTGGCGAGAAAAACAAGAAATGTCAATGATTTGACATAAATCAAAATAGAGTTGAAAGAACTCCAAATATATAAATCAGAAGAAGAGTTACTTCAAAATATACAGTATTTGCTTGAGTACATTTTTTACTACTGTCACAAGATGTTGTATATATTTTGGGGGAAATCATTAACTCACTCATACCTTTGAACACACAAGCAACTGAAATGTTAAAGTGTGTTAAAATAGGCATATTCAATACATTCTTTATCAGGTCATGCGAGTGTGGATGGGTCTCAATAAACATTACAAAAAGTACTAACTTCCAATCAGCCATGATGAAGTAATCTCAGAACTGATAACGAACGATGCGATAATGCTGTGTTAAAAATGAAACCAAGTTGACGTGCGTGTTCCAAACTTTCGGTTACTTAACGTTCCTCCATCATAGACACGCGCGTATTTCTGTCGAGAGCGCGCTCGCCCACAGGCATGCAACACACAACACATTACATTGTGATGGGAATACTAAAATGGATGCTCACATTTACAGTAGCCTGTTCAATCACAAAGATAAATGTTCTATCCTTATATTTTCGTACAGCAGGTCAGATGTGATATACGTTTTCCTGAAAACACGGACCTAAAATAGACCCAAGTGTCATCAATTGTGCCGTACCAGTAAACATATTATAATAACCTACGTTTCCGATTTCATAGTGTGATTGCAAATAGTAAATGAAAATGTAGTATCAGGTCTATGTACAGTAATGTGTGAAATATGGCGTATATAGGCTTCGTATCAATATGCATTTGAGTTTAGGCAGTATAGGCAAGTCCCTGGCATAGATATTAAAATAATGGTCATCTTCAAGTTCCACACACACACACACACTCACACACACATGCAATAGTGTTCGTTCTTTTTGTGAATCCAACATAAAATTCTGAAAGATAACAATGCACCCAGCTTTCAAACATTGTGCCGCCACTCAAAATGTTCGGCATCATCCTTAGCAATGTGAGTAGAACCCGCATATCAGACTTTCATTTTTTTTCTTCATTTCGTTACATGGGTCAGAGGCTGTTGCTAAGCTACCAAACTCAGAATTCGTAAGTTTAGAGAGAAAGATAATAGGCCATTTGCTTCTTGGGGTGAAAACAAAAATAGACATTGAGTTTGTAAATTCAAGACAGCATCAATGTGAACCTCAGGCTGGTGTCACTCAACAGTGCACACAATGAAAAAGGGGCATAATGAATAATAATAACAATAATAATAATAACAATAATATTCATAATAAGCTTAACAACAATAATATAAATGATCAGCTGTACTTGTGCTAAATTGCATTGCTTCCTTGATGTAGGCCTACAGCACAGGGTAAAGATGATGCTCAGGGCATGAAGGGTATGGACACAGAGTAGCCTTACAGTACAAGGGTTTGAGGGTAGCAATAATAAGCATAAGTCAAAGGGACACGTTTCAGGGAATTCAATTACTATACAAAAATAATCCGTTTCCGTGTTTTTCTCATTTGATCCTCTGACAGCTCATCGGGGAGTTGGGGATTACAGACAATAGGTAGTGTTAAAAACAATTCAAACATTTGTATACAGAATGGATCCGTTTTTTACATACAGTGGAGAGAGAAGGAACCAGAACAATACAGAACTTATTTGCTAGACACAACTATGACACAGACATTGTTATGCAAACAATGAAGCACTATGGGTATATCTACTAACCTATGAACATCCCAATGAGTATAATTTACCCATTATAGGAGTTGAGAAATAAAGTTGACATCATTAGAAAGAAGTTATTATCCTCTTTTCTACTGTAGGTATGTTATAAATATGTATATATATATATATTGTTGTTGCTAGCAATATTCATAAAAACATTGAAATAAAAAATAAGTTTCCCAGCCCCCCCCAAAAAAAACAAAAAAAAAAACAAATGGCAGACCCCCTGCAGTACCTCCTTGGACCCATGGGGGCCATGGACCCCCGGTTGAATAACACTATAGCATGTATGATAGCACTATAGGCCTACTGATAGTATCTACACAATAAGGGGTTATTTCAAGATGGCAACATGGCTGTACATCCTAATGTAAACCTAAAACAATGGTACCACACTCTAAATATGATAGAGCATACAATGTATGGCGCATACATACATTGAAAAACAGTAATCGCCATTCGGGCTCCCATATGGCGGCACACAATTGGCCCAGCCTCGTCCGGGTTTGGCTGGGGTAGGCCGTCATTGTAAATAAGAATTTGTTCTGAACTGACTTTCCTAGTTAAATAAAGCTTAAATAAAATGTATATAAATATATTTCTGCAGAAAGTAAACACACATACAGCAACATACTGGCCACACCAAATTAAATGTGATATCAATGTCCTGTAAGGCTGCACACAGGCAGACAAAATGCAATAGCCAAATTACCCCTCCACAACAGAGACTGACATGACAGTTTGGTTAGAAATGCACAGCATGTTCACACAACCATCTTCGTCTCCATCTAACATTTTGTCTGAAACCCTCTTGTCTACTTTTTGTTTCTCCAGTGTAATGAAATGCAGCATGGATTTGGGGCAGTAAAAATGTATTTTCATCTAGATTAAAAAACAAGTGATTGTATAAAAAATGTTTTGGCTGCTTATGCCAGGTGCTGAGACAGAGACAAGCCTCCATCTGCTGGGGGCCCTGGTGGCAGCCAGGCAGACAGAGCAGACAGATACATATCACTGTGGGAAAACGGGTAGCAATGTCTCAGACACACACACCACACACTGCATTTCAATCTCAAAGGGTCCGGCCCAGATCCCTAATTTATTAGGCCTCAGCACCACATGAAAAGTCGCTATGATTTGGCTGTAGGTGGCGCAGTACAGGTTAGGTAGGCCTTGAATCAAAGACTACTAGGGCCTCCATCACCAGATCAGATGAGTATGTAGGGCTGGAAGCAGGAAGGAAATAGTATTAAACTGATAAGAGGAAAATATGGGATTAAATGTTATGGTGATGAGTTGGGTTGTATCCGGAGTGGTATGCCGCTGAGTGATTTATATTATACTCATACACATTGAAATAGATGGCTTATTTTATAGGCTACCATTTGTTAGGCGGAAATAGTGTTCTCAAATGTGCAATATTACAGACAAAGAAATCATACCTAAAATCGGAGTCTAAACGTCCTAAATTGACAAGATGTTGCATCAGCCAGCAATGTAACAATCTCTCTGTAAATTACGCAGTCATAAAACTTGAATATAGGCCTATAATTCAGAGAGATAAAAAACAGGGCTTGTGCCTTGCTTATATTGTTTTGCCACCTTTGCTCATACGTGGAATAGTGAACAGTGGATGAACCATAGCAAAAGGCTCCCAAAATATATTCTAATCTACAAAAGGCACAGATCAATCTATCCTAATCTGAACATAGTGAGTAAACATGTCAACATAGTGAGGCTAAATCAGACAGTCACAAGTCAATTACACTGAGGCACGCAATGTCCAAAATATAGTTCCAATCTGGGCCTATACAACCTTCATGAACAGCCCCCATGGCCTCATAAACAATGGCCAGTAAAACATCCTGGAGTATCCTAGATTACTCTCCGGCCGAACGCTGAGCCAAGCCCTAGGTATACTGCAGCAGGCTAGGCCAGGCAGGCAGGCCTAGCTATATCACTCTGACCTGTGGTGCAGTCCCCTCTGTCTTCTCTCCTCGCCACCCCTGTACATGGGGACTAGGAGTGAATGAACCACAGTCGATGTAGTTAGCTTGTTTAAAATTCAACAGTAAATCCAAAAGTAAATCCCATCTCCCGACCAGAGAGTGCATGGGACTGGACTGGATAGCGCATCAGTGAGATAGATGGACACTTGTCCATCCAAAACAGGTTGGCATAAATAGGCCCTGCAATCGGGTCATCTCTCACCACCCAGCCAACCATGCAGGCCTTATCTCGCCCTCACAATCGCCTTGGATTCACTCAGCGGTCCACGTTTCGAGTCCGGAGAGCACCCACAGCCTGCCTGTCAATGATATAGTCCTCAGTGTATTTACTGCCGTGCAGGCCTCTCTGTCATTATGATCTTTAATCAGATAAACAGCTGTCAGTGACAGTTACCAGCCTGTTAAGGTATATGGCTAAAGCAAATCACACACAACTCAAAGTACAGTACCCAATGATAAAGGAAGCTTTAGCTTTATACGGCCATATTAACACACATTTATGTGCCGCTCTTTCTCTCCACACCTCCTAGAACATTCTGATTGGACTGCCCTGTGTATGGTGGTTTGAGTAGATCTACTTATGAGTCATCATCATCATCATTGTGTATTATGTATCTGTCTGTAGGCTTTCTTTAGGGCTAGATGCTATGCCTGGGAGCAAGGCACACAGTACACTGACATTTTCTTTTCACCTCTAAAGTCTCTGGCTTGTTCTAATGACAGCGTTATACACAAGACCAAGTTATGATGATACAAATAACTACAATGTCCCATTTGACATAGGCCAACTAACTTGAACAAACCTGCTATATGCACAAAAATATGCTGGTGATGATGGTACTGCTTGGCAATATGTTAGCCTCCCCCAACAGCAGTTCCATCAGCAGTACCACTGCCTCAATAACCTCATTCCTGTTGGTTGAAATTAAAATAAACTATTTTATATGGCTAGACATTCCACTGTGGCCCCCTACTATCAACTTTTAGAGACAAAATAAAAAGCGCATGCAAACACATTTCTCTCTGATCTGGGCGAGGCACAGCAGCTTGCCAACATACTGTAGCTACAGGCCTGCCATATGGGTCTTATGTCTGATTGTTATATTCCATATAGCTTGATAGCAGCCCGCAGTGCACGTGACTCACTAGAACGGACCAATCAGTTGAAACAGTTATGTCGATAAACGTTTCTTCTCACCTCCGGGTCATACATCGAACCCCAATGAGGCCTACATAATTAATGAAATAGCCTAAACATCATGCAAAATGTATATGCCACTGCAAGTCCTTTCAATTAATCCTCATTAGGCAACATTATCCGCATCTATAGATTCCGGGTACCACTGTCACGACCACCCCACATCACTGTGTTTTTGAATGGAGGCTATCTCCATTCTCCGGCTGAAACGATGTTGCGATTCTGACCACTGTCTCCCCATACATTTCCTCGTAATGCCATTTGAGGTTATAAATCCGATTTGAGCCTACATTTATTCCATCTATAGCCCACTGGTTCACCGGAACGTCCACCGCTGCGTTTTACGGTGCTTTCGGCGGGCACAACCTAATCTCAGTTCCAGGGCTCGCTGTCTTTCTCCGACAGACCCTGGTCCAGATTTGCCGCGCTCCATTGGCGGTTCCTGAAGTCTGAAGAATTAGTTTATACATTCGGTTCTCTAGCTTTATGATATCACATAAACTCATTCAGCTAGATAACCAAAGAGAGAAACTAACCCACGTCTCTTAAAGGGACCGCCGCGTGCCGGGTGCTGCTTTAGTGCTTCTGTTGTGGTCACATGGTGCCATTACATTCGCTTGTATGCAGGCTCGAGCTCTTGCTATCAAACACACACAGACACACACACACGCACTTACGCACTTGCAAGCGTGCGTGCGTAATAAGCTATGGGGCACGATTTCAAGAGCGTGCTTATATATACCAGGATGTATTATGTATTTATGACACATTTGAATACATATTGATTATACTTATGATACGACCCTGCAATGCATGCATGTTATACGTCTGATTGTAATGTTAAAATAAAAAGCTTCCCTATATGCACATGCTTTCAAAACTACCACCTCAAGTTCAATCACTTGTTCTTAGTTATATAGGCCCAGTACTGTAGCCTAGCAGCCTACAAGTCCTTCACAAACGAAACTTTTTCCTCACCAATGCCAAGCCATATCAACACCATATCAACAGTGCCAAGTCTGCAACAACAATGTCAGGGATGGGTAACAAAAGTAACACTGCTTCCACAAAATCCCTTTAATATCGTAATGCACCCCAAACAACCACAGTATACTTTTGTTTTAAATGGCAGCTCCCATCGACCCATTCAAACCAGACTAGCTTCAATATTTAGTAAATTAAGAAATAAATGGGTTTAAAGCATGACAAACTATAACAACATGAGCTACAGCCTGCTATAACGACTTTACAAGTAAATGTCAACAACATCGTTGATAGAGAGAACAGATCATCTTGCACTGAACTTCAGTAAAAGCACATAGTGTTAACAATTTGCTCTGGAATGGATACGGAGTAGAATGGAATAAAAGGCCATGCATTATAGGCTATAATCTGGCATTGGCCCTGGATTCAATCAAATTCAATAAAATAGATGGAAAGCTATTGATAATATCTGAAAATATTCAACAACAACTGATACAAATAAACAAAAACTCATATAAATACTTTGTTATATATGCGGAAGGAGCAAACGACTATTGATGATGTTTTAATCAAAAACATAACTCTTGATTTCTACACATAGTCTACAGACTCTATTCAGACTGTTCTTCATTTACAACATTGTCTTGTTGATGATTTGATGAAGAACACAAAGCCACTTCTGACACCCAAAACAACACAGACCAATAGACAAGGCATATAAATGATTCCCCAAAATATGTAATACTCACATTTAAATCATGATAACACAGTCCTTCCGTTGTAGGGATTCAGCTTTTGTAATCAAATGGTACACTAAAGGCTTACATTAAAAAAATCATAACGGCTCAAATAGGCAAACAAGCAAGTCATGAATTCATATTAAACTCCTGATAGAAAGCTATTTGGTCAGTAGAGTGAGAGCCACGGATCCACACAAGCGTCAAAATATGTTCCATACGTTGCCGGTACATTCATCAAACAAAGCCTTTTACTCACACTGTCTCCGGGAGCACTATGCATACCGGTCATAACACATTATCGAGAAATGCACCGAGTGATACCACAAAACGAGGAGAAGAGAAAACGACGCAACTGTCATGGTCAGAGGCACCGGGAGCTTGGCTGGAGCAGGGAGAAACTCGCACAGGCCACGGGGGTCACACGGCCTATAGAAATGTGATGTCACCAGCATTAGGCATGCATTGACACACATGGCTGAGAAACCCTGGGACACTGTGGTGGACACGGCCGTGACCAAGCGCTCTGCAATAGCCTCAGAGTCCATAATAGCATATAACTTCCCTCTCCGGTTCACGGTGCACAGGCATCAGTGAAAAAATAACGATTGTATCTTTGATGCATTGCAGCTCACTGAATAAGCCTAAAGGCTAAATAAAGCTGGCTAAAAATCAATACTATAACAAAAATAATAATTCCCCTCAAATAAATTACTTTTTAAAATAATATCTTAACAAACTAGGCCAGTATGTAGCTCCTGTTGCCATGTAAAAACCTAAATGACTAACGCCAATGCTGAAATATTACTATGTTATTATTGTACAAGGCAGAGAGAATACTTACGCCTATTTGCGAATGAGGTCAACCCACAAGTGTACTTTCATCTGATTATTCGAGGTAGGAACAGCTTTGCAAACAGATACACATGATCATGAATATCCATTGACAACGAGTTGCCATTCAATAACATCATAAGGCCTATGCCACTTTCCGCTATGGAGGTGACCATACTGCTTTGCCACACCCATTCTTGTTGAATATGGATAAGAAAGCCTATATGTCGCTCGAGTTTATAGGCAACGCTCACCAGTATAACGACATAATAGACCTATAGACAGACCTATTGCATCTTGTTACAGAGTTGAAGACATAGGCCGTGCATTTTTTTTGTATACATGTGTAATAAAGACTGAACATGTTATTAATCGTTTCTTAATCATATATAATTTTTCATAATGTACAACATAATTTTACCAACTTTGGAGTATTTGGAGCCAAATAAACATAATTTCTGTTTTTGAATAATAATCTAATACCACGAAATGACTGCCCTTTTAGCCTACTGGTTGCATGCTTTACATAAATCATCACACACAATGTGCACTTAAATCAGTTAAGCTGATAGCTGTCATTGTAGTTAAAATGGTAAGCTATATGAAATAGGGCCTTTATGTCCATTCCTCAATTCATGAATTTAATATTAAGATTGAAATTAATTAGACCTAAAAAATATATATATTGAGCGGTGTGTATTTGCGTTTATGAGAGATGATTACATAGTTGGCCTGCAGAGAGTAGGCCTACTTTATAGGTTTAGTAATCCGTTATGAATTACAACTACGCGAGCACAAACAGCCACATTCACTCTCTCTCTCTCTCTCTCTCTCTCTCTCTCTCTAACACACACACACACACACACACACACACACACGCGCGCACATACACACACACACATACTGCACCCTCCCTCCTCCACACACACACACACACACACACACACACACACACACACACACACACACACACACACAATAATTACATTTATAAAATAAATATAGGTCTATCAATAAAGTGAAAGTGTAATAGTGCAATTGTTACTACTATTATTACTAAGCATTACTCATAAAATAGTATGCTAATAGGCCACCAATGGACGATGTTTGACTCTTCTGCCGAGACATCCCCTATTCATGAGAAAATGGAATTTCCCATATGCGAGATGTAAAACTGAGACCAGACAATGGAATGAACCATTTCACTGGATCAAAATTACAAAACATTATAACGAGTACATGGAACAAGGCTGAAGTTACTGTACAACCTTGTTTCATTCAGATGAATAATAGTGTGTAGGCTATTTAAATAGTAAATATCTATCGATTTTAATATTTTGAGGCGACACCTTAGCCTAAAGACAACCAATTTCCCACTATTGATATTACACATGAAACGTTACTTTAAACCTCGAAGCTCTCTCATGTCTGACGGTAAGGGAAACCAATACCTTATCTAATGACATGACAATGTAAATGTCATGTGAAATTTCATAACGCATGGGCTACAAAGCTTTATGCATTATTAGGCCTACTGTTACCGAAATTAGATTTTTATTCACGCATTCGAAAACCCAAAGTTTTCTGTCAGAGGATACTACCCCTGTCATCAATCTATCCTGAAACATTTCTCTTCGTTTTATAATTGGAAAGTTAAAATATCATTAGAGTAAACTTATCATGTAGCCATTTTTAGGGAACAATTCCTGGATTTTCACAATGATGTGTTGTTAGCCTAAATATTTTCGCATATATATATATATATATATATATATATATATATATATATAATATTAGGCTATATATATATATATATATATATATAGCCTAAAGTCACTTCATATTTCTTAGTCACATGCTATTAATAAATGTGAGCATAGACATTGTTATAGTTAGCAATCTACTATGCAGAAGTTCATGAAAACATTTAATGATTTAAATATTCACAAAAACCTCAGTAAATATATAAAAGACCTTTACGTGTAATGAATGGTGTGAAATGAACTAGTTACTACATTATTACCTATAGTAAACTGAGAAAATACATTAACAGGCTACAACATGAATCTCTCACGGTAGGTAGGAATGTTATCTAACCGACTCGCCTATCTAAATAGATCTGTTGCAGATAATTATCTTTAGTGAATAATTGGCTTAAGTATAAATTATATTAACTCCTATAACTCCTACACCACACACGCACGCACGCACGCACGCACGCACGCACACACACACACACACACACACACACACACACACACACACACACACACACACAAAGAGAGAGAGAGGGGGGGGGGGGGGGGGGGGGGGGACACAGACAGAAACACGGTTCCTAATTCACAGTAGAAATTGGTGCCTATCCGATTGGTGCCTATGCCTATCCTAAAATGTCTATTTGGCTCCATAACCTATAAGCTCATATGCATCAGATGACCTTCCTCGCTAACGTAAATTAGGCCTATACCGGGACAGACCTTACCGCCTCTCCTCATAAAAAGCTAATATTCATGACACCCATTGCATACTCCTCACCTCATGACACAGATGAATATGATGGACAGGCGCTGACTTTAGCCAATAATAGCTCGCGCGCTCGGTTTTTTATTATTTGGGATATTCTGATTAAATCTGTTTTTTGCATGAGTTGTAGTTTCTCAGATATTTTTGTAAATATGTTTAAAAGTCATAGGCCTATTAACCATTGAAACAAAGCAACCCCACTAGATGAGATCGTAGTTTCAGTGGATTTTTTTAAAGACATGAGCAAATAGATCGAAGCCTGTTCACCAGTGAAGATAGGCTTATGAATCGCCTTTCTTAAACAAGACGAGTAATGTGACTAACATGATACCTAAAACTATAGGGGAATTAAGGACAATGGTAAATAGATGACAAATGGTCAAATTTGTTTTCTCGAGTGTGTGTATTATAATTGTCATGTAATCAAACAATGGAATTGTATTCGTCACATGCTTCGTAAACAACAGGTGTAGACTAACAGTTAAATGATTACTGACGGCCCGGCCCCTCCCAGCAAAGAAGAGAGAAAGAAAATGTTGAAATAATAAGGTATAGCACGTAATAATACAAGTAATAATAGATACAGAATAAGTAATGATAACTTGGCTATACACGGGTAAGAGTACTGAGTCGATGTGCAGGGGTACGAGGTAATTGAGGTAGATATGTACATATAACTATGAATAAAGTGACTAGGCAACAAGATAGATACTAAAAAGTGAAAAAAAGGTTGGTGCAAAAGAGGTCAATGCAGATAGTCCCTCCCGGTAGCTATTTGGTTAACAATTTAACTAACTATTTAGCAGTCTTATGGCTTGGTGGCCTTATTTAGGCATTCTAAACATTTAGAAGCAATATTTGCATCTGTAAATGTCAGATAAACCGTTAATGAGCGTTGTGACAATAGTTTCATATCCCATCTTTGTTTTTGTGTTTTGTCTTACCTTCCTAATTCTGTACAGGTGACGAGTAGTATACATATACAGTAGACATATAAGTAAACAGTGTCAAGTGAATTCATTTGGACTATCACAGTACCAGACACGCCCCCTCCCTGCGTCATGTCCTGTTTTATAAGGTTCCATCATAGGCCACTGTCCACATGGCATACCCTACACCCCTCAAACTCAACTCTGGATCTTTTCATTTCCCCCTCTAATCAGAGACTGATTTAGACCTGGGACACAAGGTGTGAGCAATTAATTATCAGGTAGAACAGAAAACCAGCAAGCTCCGGAACTCGTAGGTTAAGAGTTCAGTAACCTAGGCCTATACTGTAGCCTATGACTATGAAGTTCTGGTAGCATATATACCTTTATAAATGAAACTATTTTCTACAGTGCCTTACACGTTCCCTATTATTTTAATAATGTGCATGCCATCCCCATTCAGTAGCCTAACATTAATAGGAGTAAGTCGATTAAGGTTGCATTCATTTTACAACGATTGAAAGTATTTTGCGCCATATTTTCAATCAATAATGTTACGGTAATATCTAGGCTTTAACTTTCAAATGATAATAGTTATAATATTGTGTTCTAGTCTATTGCTCATTCATTGGTCATGATGAAGTAGGAGTTTTTCTAGAGTTTAGCCTATTTCGTCCTATCAGCGAATAACCTGCTGCTCTCACCTATAATTAAATCTATAGTTATAAATATTAATATGGAGAGAAACAGTGCTAAATACCATTTCCCCAGAGGAAATCAGATAAATAGCTAGAATATAAAGTATAAAAAGAGCTGTTAGAATGAACGCGGCTATAGAGGCCCTGTCCTTGGAGCTGAAACGAATCCGCCTCCTTTACTTTGATGCTGCTTTTGCTGATAGCACTTTCAACTTGAAAGTACGAATAGTGCACTATCGTAAACACACCCCATACATCTTTGTCATTGATACAATGATAACATAGGTCTAGGGATAGATTGGGAGTTTTGAGAAGTCAGTATCTCGCTTCACAAGAATGTGTAGCCTAGCATGAAGAGTAGGCTATTATAAATATAGGCGAGTCAATAGGCTATTAAATCGCATAGCCTACAACTCTCTTTATCGCATATAGAGAATAAAATAGCTATTTATTTAACATTGTCCACACCTTTTGACCTTCACACCCTTTAACTTTTCGGTGGAAATATCACATCAATACAATAAGTGCATGGTAGTTGGCTAATGTCATGTTCCCATAGGTGGACAAAATACAAAATGACAGATTTCTTTCCCGACTTCCTTATGAAATGTATAAACCCTAAATATCACAGCTAAAGCAATGTTACTAGTGTAAAGCTGACACACTCATAGCAAAAAAGAGCATGGAAATGATTTACCTTAAGGCAATTGCTTATGGATGAAAGTCTCTCTCTGATTTCAGCACCTGTTGCCTGTTGAAGATATCCATCAAATTCAATGTCAACTATAGAAAACAACAAGTTGGTGTTATACATAAACATATGTAATTATGCAAGGACAAAATATTATTATCAGAAAAGGTGCTCTATTTCAGATGGTGCACAGCACAAAATTCACCGAAGCTGACAAAAGCCTATTTTAGCAGCAAATTTTAAACAAAAATAGCTATTTTTGAAGACGAACTGGCAGCATAACAAGCTTAGTCTACTTAGAAATAGTCTCTGGTTTTTAATATGAAAATTACAGTATCAAGATATAGCCTACTGTACATCACCCAGTGGGTAAAGGGAAAGAGAAGAGCTCGCGCACACACACGCGCGCACACACACACACACACACACACACACACACACACACACACACACACACACACACACACACACACACCTGCTACTACTCAATTGCAAAACTTCTGCCCATTTAGAACGTATTTACTTTTGATCCACCAATAAGGTTCATAATAAAACAAGTCCAGGCCTATAATCACATAACATAAGAAGAATCTGTATTTCAACTGGTCACAAATGTCCTCAAAAAATCTAAACGGAGAGTGTGCAGTTAGTATTTTCCTCAGTGATCTTAAGGCTTGGTAAAATAACGTTTATCTAAAATAATACAAGCATGTTGTGTGTTGCCAAGATTCTCTGGGGTCTATTGTTGTCCTTTGCAAAGGCCTGATTAATTAATTTCACACTGTAGCTCCAGAGAAGATTTTCCCACAAACAACTGACCGAGAAAAATGTAGCCGCAAAGAAAGAAGTCAAAATCAAGTTCAACAACGTGCAGGCGCTCATTAGCATGACAATGATGTCTGGGCGCACAGAGGTCTTCTTAACAAGAGGGTCTGGCGTCAGGACACTCCACCTC
The DNA here is from genome assembly GCF_013265735.2 of Oncorhynchus mykiss. NCBI lineage: Eukaryota > Metazoa > Chordata > Actinopteri > Salmoniformes > Salmonidae > Oncorhynchus > Oncorhynchus mykiss. The sequence goes on along the minus strand of NC_048565.1, from coordinate 21,026,116 downwards.
CCAGACCCCTGAACATTTTCCCAGGCTCTCCTAACAATCGCACAACTGTTTGCTTTAAACGCCAGCGCTGGGGCCACTCGGTTCACCCCATCATTACTCCACGGACTGCACAATGGACGATTCCGTTAAGACATGACATTACATAGGGTATTAAAGCCGACATACTACTAACGTTTTCTTACTTTTAAGTGGAAGTAAAAATGTATCTATCATTTCAAACTTAGTCTACTTTAATAAGCAACAAAAACAAACAATGTATGATGATGTATATGATTTATAATGCTGTTATTATTAGTAGTAGTATTCTTGTTATTTTTATTATTATTATACTTTTGTAAGAAGTACAAAAAAATGGGTAATACCTACGCAATACCAAAGTTTACAGTTTATTGATCTTATATCCAACTGAAATAAGATTGACAACCCGTTGGAATAAATCTAATGCATACTTACATACCGTGAACTTGGGGTAATCCATTAAAATAGGCCTTACTGATGTCCAAACTGAATTTCAGTTATAGAAAAACTCTAGCTCTGCAGCAGCAGTGTAGAGTTTGCTGCAGCTATACGATATTGAACCAATCCCATAGAGAGAAAAAACCCGGAGCTATCTGGATGCACTTTAGCTATACAATGAGTCAATCCACCCCGGAGCAGTTTATGCCAAACACTGACTTTACTTTTGCTTGAGTGGCCTGAGACAAGCCAACTAGCAGAGACGACTCTCTGATATGTGCAAGTAATCAGTCTGCAAGTCAGTCCCGCACCACATTTTCTCACCGCTTCGGAGGGAAGCTGCACATATCTGTCATTGGTTCCCCTCACAGGCCCGCCTGGTGTGGACGTGTCCAGAAACCCAAACAGTTCTGCTCCTCTATGCATTGTCCATTGTGAGTTGCTGTCTATTGTTCCAACTCAGCGTGAATGGTCCTTTTCCCTTTTTAGTTACGCCCATTATCTTTTTCTGAATCATTCGCTAGACATAAGCAAGAGACAGATAGATGGGTAGGCTATAGTGTGGTTGAGATGGGAGAGACATGGGAGGGATGAAGTAGAGAGACCTATAGAAGGGACCCAACACGACTTGGATGCATGAGCAGAGAAATAGAATGCTTGAAAGCTTTTGCCCATCACTTGGTGTCATATCAAATCAAATTTTATTGGTCACATACACGTGATTAGCAGATGTTATTGCGAGTATAGCGAAATGCTTGTGCAAGACGCAATACACCAGAACACTGTCTGACAGCTACTTCTCATTGAAACCAAACCTTTACCCTTTAGATACGTTTTACATATTTTCACAAAACATAAAAGTACAACTCCATCTTCCAGCTCCAATTTCTTTGAAGTCGACTCTCATTCAATCCTCGTAGAAAGGCGGGATTGCACAGTTCTAATGAGGTGATTAAAATAAATGCCGGCACCCATTTCAGCACCATAGCACCAGCGGAGAGGGAGTGAGTGACCTGTCACTGCAACTACTGGTGCTGCGCCTGTTGCTTGAAGTAGCCTAAACTTGCGTCAACTGCTTGCCTAGTCACGGAGTCACAGCGCGAGAGACAGAGAATACGCACCAAGCCTTCAGTCCCTTCCAGAAAAAAGCACGGAACATGCAAGCGCAATGACAAGAGGTGGATAAGACACCGTTCCTATTCTAACAGCCGAGCACAAGAACGAAGCTCTGCAGCCTCCTCTACCACTAAGAGAAAAGGCTCGGTGACTACGTCTCCATCCTCTGACCGGGCGTAACCGTGCTCTGATCAAGAGTATTTTCACATGCAATAACCGACTTAACGCCTGTAATAAATTAGCAGATACCACATTTCAAAAAACGATGGATGATCTGGTTGCGGATGGATTCAGCGTTGGGTTGAAAGATACGTGCTAAGTCCAAGCTTCTTATATTTTACTACGTGAGTGAATACGTGCTTACGTCAGGCTCAGGGATAGGTTACCCTGCTGAGTCACAATTTAATGCTATTGTGAAAGGGTTTTGGTATGTAAGCTTGATACTGGCAAATAACAATCTATATTTCAAAATAATAATTTATCTCTGTTGAATATCTGAATATAATGGGCATCAAATGTATCAATTAGGCTACCCCCCCAAAAATGACAACCTTTGCAAGGTTTGAAGGCTCCTGACAAAAAATACTCCTGGTGAGATGAATTACTGTGTGTAGACACCTGCATGGCCTATATTTAGCATAATGTAGCATAATGTATTTACTCATTGGAAAGGCATAGGCTACTAGTCAATTAACAGAGATAATATTAATACCCACCAGCGTTTCGTTCGATGTACTATCTTTACAGTCTTTCTCGCAGCTCATCTGACCAGAGACAAAACCATGGAAATAAAAGTGTAAAAAGTAACCCAACAATAATAATAACAGTAATGTAATTTATCTTTCGATGCATCTTAATTAAAAACTTCAATGTCAATTTGAGAAACATGTTTATTTTGATATAACAACCTCAATCTTTAACGTCAAGGGCAGCAGAGCTTTTTTGAATTAGCTGGCCTCTAACTCGGGCCTCTACGTTATAACAGGGCTTTATTCCCAGTGTAAACCTATATCGTATAAGCAGTAAATTGGGCCAAGGGAATAGTTGATTTTATTTTTAAGAATATAGGCAACTTTTATGAACACATGTACATCCACACATTATGTATTTAATTATCAGTAGGCTATAAAATGGAACTCCTGAATCTAACCTATACTTTATCCATTAAGGATATTAAAGACCTTGGTTGTTGTTGTTCTTGCTCAGGGATGCCTACACTTCACATAACCACAACGTCTGGAATATTCTTAATATTACATATAAAACATATTAGGATCTATTATGATTATCATTATTATATTCGCAACTTATTTATATTGCATAATAGGTGCAATATTTCGTATAAATGACATCAACAGCATTTCACCTAGCCTCAATGGCTTCGCGTGGTAGCTAGCCTACTGCAATGGAGTATCTCACTGTAAGGTCTGTAACATACCTGTAACTGCATTGCAGTAGGCTAGCTGATACCATTTAAGCTAGGTGAAATGCTGGAATTTAATTTTCATAAATTAACAGTTCATGTCAGATTTATACAAAATATTGCACCTATTATGCAATATAAATAAGTTGCGAATATAATAATAATCATAACAGATCCTAATATGTTTGATATGTAGTATTAAGATTATTCCAGGCGTTGTGATTATGTGAAATGTAGGCTATGTCTAAGTGGCATACATGAGCGAAACAACTATTTGGTACATAATTTGGCTTTAATAGCTCTTACCAAATAAAATAAAATGTTATTGGTCACATACACATATTTAGCAGATATTTTTGCGGGTGTAGCGAAATGTTTGTGTTTCTAGCTTAAACAGTGCAGTAATATCTAACAATTCACAACAATACACATAAATCTAAAATGAAAATAGAGAGTACTTTTAGACATTGCAAAATTCGTGTGAATATAAGCTGATAAAATGAACCTACATTATAGTTTTGAGATTCACAAATGTCAGCATGTATCTCGAATCTGTGGCAATTTTGTTCAAATCATAAACCACGTCAAGAGAAAGGACTGAAGCCACTGCAGAAAGAGCGACCCCCATTGGACGGAAGTAGCAGTAGTCATAGAATGCACGGCATTTTATGACAAACATTGATGAACAACCTGTTGTACAAAATTAAAAAGCTATTGTTCACACTTTTATTATATTGTAAGGAAATTATAATCATTAGTCGTGGCAATTAAGTAACATGGTTGTAGCAGTTTATAAACCGTTTGAGCCACATCATATTGCATATATTTTAGGTGCTACAGGCCTATCACATTTGGTAATTTTTAAAAATTGCAGTCAATAAACATTTTTCATTAATAATGTGGATGACATAAAAATGGAAATAAGAAAAATCCAAAATTAAAGATAAAAAAGTATGCTCGTAAAAGACTCCATGTGATAGATTAGAGGTTAGGTACTATAAAACTCAGATACTCATCACTCATTAAACGTAGATCCATAATTTGATTGTCCTTGGTATTTTAAATATAAAGAAAACAATTATTGGAGTTATCATGTTGTATTAAATATAAAGAAATCCCCATAACAACACATTCAGTTTAAGTGTCAAATAGCAATTCCAAGAAAATAAAAATAAGAAAATAAAGCCATCACTATCGTGAATTAACACTAGACGCCTAAAACACGTAAATGTATATAGTCTCCCCACTCAACACATGATTCCATGTATTCCACACAATGCATAGATTATGTTAAATCATTAATGGTGTGTCGTTATATATTCATAGGTGTGGATGGGAGAGATGGCTGGAATGACCCATGTGTTGCATACAGTAAGATTAATGAAAACGGTTGAAAAACCTGTACTGATACCGAACACAATGAAATTCTATCGAGATATTTGGTGAGGAAATCTATACATTTACCGAAAGTGAATCAAATGAAGCCAACAACACTGAATTGAATGTCATGCTGATATTTTTTGACGTTAATAAAAAAAAGTATAGCCCAATGTACATTTTGATAAGCTACCTAAAATAACGTAATATGATTCTGGGTTGACTTTTATTTAATATGTTGAAGAATAATTTTTAGTACATTGTATCAATTTCGTGCTAAATTAGATTATTTTTTAAAAATCTGAGATTAACATTCATACAGTATTGTGCAGTGCAATGCTTATACACTGAACGCACATTCTTGTTGTATTCTATTGAATTTTAGTTTCTCATATTTTTTATGTTTCAACCTGGTCTTAAGCCATATTACTTATCGCTGAAAAAGGAGGTGGTAAAACCTATGACAGCCACATAGACACTTGCTGCCCAGCTACAGTAAAAATCGGCTACTGTATCCTAGAAATGTGTTGTATATGTCATCTCTGTGTGGAACACCTGATCATTTTAATTCTATTGGTCAAAGAACACAATCATGTATCCATTTTTCCAATGAAGTGAAACATACAGTATGCTCAATCTAATATAAAATACTGGTTGTTATCATTCTCTGAACAGTCAATATGATGGGACATATAAACTCACAGCAAAAGATCCTTCAAGGGTAGAATCCACTTAAATACTTTGGTGTGAGGATACAATTATTAGGATTGATTTGGATAGAAGAGCAGGAATCGCATGGATCATTTAGAAAAGGATGGAAATAAAACACCCAAATGTCTGAATATAACATGTAACATATTGAAGTGTGTATATATTTGTGACCCAGATAGAATCTAACTGATAGTTTCAGTGTCTTCTTAATGCACAATATCTATTCGTTTTATAAATAAATATGTATTTTGACAAAGTCATATTATCTTTGATACCAAAGAGGTTTTGTAAAACAAGGTAATCACAGTGTTGAAAAGAAAATCATTGGCAACTCTTATGCCATCTTCTTACTGCATCTGGCTGTTGCCATCCTTATCCTTACTGCCTCCATGCACAGCTATTCAATAACCATTGCATGACAGTTTGGAGCTTTGATATATATTAAACTCGTATATATCTGTAATATAACTGTAAATGCAATAATTACCTTGCCATAACTGGATTTCTGCCTGAAGAGGACACTGGTGAAATACCTCTGATACATCTTACCGACTGTAGATAAATGGGATTCATACTAGATGCTATATTGTCCCAAATGTACACTCTGTATATTTCACCATATTCTAATAGAGACGGCTCTCTGAGTCTTCTAATTGGTGATTCATTTCAGAAAACATTCTTTCATCTTTTTCCCTCTGATGTGAGTGTGGGGGGTGAGGAGATAGAGAACAACATACAGCATCAGTCTACTGCCAGACCGCTGCATTAGACTGTAAATTACTATAATCATATTCATTTATTTCCATCATATATGCACATTTTAATTCTCCTGTAATTTACATAGATAAGCAGCATAATGTAAATATTGTAATCTAATGCATAATAGCAGAATCAATGCAATATTGCCCAACCTAACCAAGTGAGTGAGAAGAATCTGAGCCAAATCTAACGTTATAGAGAATCATGCACAAAGATTAGTACATTTGTGTCTGTCACTCACAACAAGCCTGTGATCTGATCAGCCATTGATAGACAAAAATAAAATTCCAAATCAATAGCTTCAGAATTAATCATATTAAATAACAATATATATAGCCCATAAATAATTGATTTGAATATGCATCAGAATTACTACACATACACCCACACAAAATCACAGAATTACCAGCATCAAGTTCAATGGTTTACAAGTGACCAAATAAAGGGTCCCACTTTAGGGAATTGTAATAGCCATACTTCAAAGGGCTTGACCCCACATAAGGGCATGGGGGTCATGCATCAAGCCAAAGAGAGAGCAAATATTTGGGGTAGTGGGATACCTCCCTCAAGCACGCAAGCCCTACACCAATTAGTACTGACCTAACATGCCCATGACCTATTGTGAGCTATGTCATGATAGGACTAATTTAAAATCCAAGTTAGCTTAATTGGAAATGAAGACAATCACGTTTTTATTGGATCTAGATTATCAAAAGATGAACTCAACTGTTTGGTAAAATGAGAATAAAATGGGAAACAGTAGAACCTGTCTAATAGCTAAGTAATGCTCACAAATACTTAGCCCTATCATCAACTCAACTTGTCCCTGCATGCTATTTAGGGTGGAGACATTTTGAAGGTGTCCCCACAGAAAGGCCAAAGTTTAGGGGTGTAGGCTGACATCAGTCAAAAAATCTACAGAGCAGAGGGAATAGCAAGTGCCCCTTCCAGCCACTGGAGATTCATAAGATATAGTTTGATTTACACTGAGTTCATTGAATTTGGTCATCAGTGCTCTCTCAAAACATTAAGTGCATAACCACTCTGATGTTTTGCAATGTCATATAAACCAGAAGAAATACATGCATAGACAGCACCCATCAATACTAATCCTGCCAGGGCCTATGTCTAGTAACCTTTACTATGCAGCCTTCTCTACCATGCAGCTACTACACCAACCTCCACATAAGCTGGTGAGTAAGGAGAACCAGAGGCAAATCTAACACCAACAGTCATTGTCCAAGCAACACAAGTGAGTCAGGAGAGCAGTGTTTGCACTGATGCCATGCCTTATGACCTGAAATGTACAGTATACTGTATATGTGGAAAGTGTCAGCGGAAATGTCCACTGACTCAATGCAGAGGCTCTCATAGGGATAACATCTATCTGTATCATCAATACATATATCTTCTATATCATCGGTGAAGGGAAGATTAGGAGGAAATATGATACTGGAATAAGCACATTCTGGATTCTGTCTACACACATGTTAAAGAAATTCTGACAAGAAATCATGTGTGAATGTGAATACATCAATAACACATCAATAAGGATGTTAAGTGTGAGGTAAAAACAACCTCAACTTGCACTGATCTGAGCTTGAGTAGACCTATCATGTCACAAGAATTCCATGTGATAGATAACATCTATCAAGTTAAGATTATTAGCTAATAATCGTAACTTGATAGGTAAGGTTATTAGCTCTGTCTCTCCACAGCAAAGACACATATAATGAATCCCATATTTTATGCCTAACAACATAAAATGTGAGAAGGAAATATACATTCCAAATAATTACATTCTCTATTATCGTGATGCACGACTCAACTTTATACCCATAGAATTGTATTAACTTAGTGTAATTGTTGAAAAAACAGAAATGATAACCGATAGCCTAATGCACATGCATAACGCATTTTTTTTCTTCCAAATGAAGGGATGCAAAGTAGCCAGCTTTGAGGCCTATATGTGCAACAAGAATAACTAATCAAATAACTATATGAAAGTTTATAAACTTACAGTGTGTTTCCTGGAGAGTTCCTGCAGAGAAAGATGCTTATTCGTTCCCTACCATGAGAAAAAAGACTCGATTCTATCTGCCACCCCTCTTTAATTACAAAACAAGCTGGATTTTATGTTAATGAGCAGTGACATCAGTCTCAACCATTTGCGCAGCAGAAAGGAAGGGGGCAAGGGTCAAATTCTCCTCTCCTTTCCCATGCAATTTCGACGGTCAAGTTCAAGCACAAAGATTTTTGGGACAATTGTCATTCAAAACACGTATGTGTATAGGGACATATGCAAAATTCGTTGAGGGACAGAGACCTCAAATATTTTTACCATTTAGGCATTTTGGTAGGGCCAGCCATTTTGCTATAACTAGGCTACTTGTGGAATGTGGAGATGAAATTAAGGTACCTCGAAAATAATCATTAGTCAAATTTGAATCAATGATGTGAAATTTGGCTCAATTTAATTTTCTAATCATCGGTGAATATTTGAATTCAGAGGGAGGTCTACATTTGGATACAATTTAGATACAATTCTCATCAAATAAAACTGGAATGATATGTAAATGTAGAGTAGGAAATACAATGAAACCTTTCTCAATGTATTATTTCTTCTCCAAACATTCCTCCTTAAAAAACAACCATCATGTTGTAACAAAAATTAGCATTCAGTTTCACTGTCTCAAAATACAGTAGGCCTATTATTATATGGTCAGTAAAGTTAATGGTGGGGTAACAGAAGAGAAATAACAAAGACAAACATGAGAAGATTTAAGATGCAAAGGGTGTATACAGTACCAGTCAAAAGTTTGGACACACCTACTCATTCAAGGGATTTTATTTATTTTTACTATTTTCTACATTGTAGAATATTAATTTAATGAAGACATCACAACTATGAAATAACACATATGGAATCATGTAGTAACCAAAAGAATGTTAAACAAATCAAAATATATTTTATATTTTAGATACTTCAAAGTAGCCACCCTTTGCCTTGATGACAGCTCTGAACACTCTTGGTATTCTCTCAACCAGCTTCATGAGGAATGCTTTTCCAATAGTCTTAAAGGAGTTCCCACATATGCTGAGCACTTGTTGGCTGCTTTTCATTCACTCTGCAGTCCAACTCATCCCAAACCATCTCAATTGGGTTGATGTCGGGTGATTGTGGAGGCCAGGTCATCTGATGTAGCACTCCATCGCTCTCCTTCTTGGTCAAATAGTCCTTACACAGCCTGGAGGTGTGTTTTGGGTCATTGTCCTGTTGAAAAACAAATTATAGCACCACTAAGCGCAAACCAGAAGGGATGGCATATCGCTGCAGAATGCTGTGGTAGCCATGCTGGTTGTTTGCCTTGAATTCTAAATAAATCACTGACAGTGTCACCAGCAAAGCACCCCCACACCAGCTCACCTCCTCCTCCTGCTTCATGGTGGGTACTGTATATATGTATTGACTGGTACTGTATATATTGCAGATGTGCTAGAAAATGGCTTGGAAATGACATTTAAAAAATAAATTATAAATTGTAATTTTGATTTGTTAAGAAAAGCTTGAGAGATGTACAGCTAATCTTTTAAGTCAGATAATTATTTGTACAGCAATTCCAATTACTCCATCACAGAACACAGATGTTTATGCACGCACGCACGCACACACACACACAAACACACACACACACACACACACACACACACACACACACACACACACACACACACACACACACACACACACACACACACACACACACACACGCACACACACACACACACACACACACACACACACATATATACACACACATATACACACACACACTTGTCCATGCTGGCCAAAAGAATACTACGGGATTCTATGAAGACCAAGAGCCACGTAGTGTAATATAATTACCTCTGTACATTTCAGTAATTATGCAAGTACACACGTGCACACATTCATGAAGTCAGAATCCTGAATCAGTATGATGACAAACTGTAGCAAATGTGCTACACACAGAGTCATGCTAATCCAGTTTGGCTTGGTTCAGCTGACTTATCTGCATTTATGTAGCCTAAACCCCTAATCAGGGATACTAAGGGATGATCTAAACAAGTGAATATGATGGTTTCATTGAATTTCATCCTGTTGCAGGTGTGGCATTGGCCCTTTGGACTTCCTTTTTGTCTCATAAAGTAAGGAGAAAGAATGGAGAACTACTCTAGGCCTAGTGCACGCAATGCAGATGTTTGTTCTTGCTTAGAACCAGTCTAAATCAAATGAGGTGGATGGATGGATGGTCATCCAGGATAACCAAAGGTACTGTATATACCTCCATTAGACTATGCATACATGCCTGAACATGCAGAAATGTTATTACTTAACAATTCCAATGTTATTAGGCCTATTTAGACTGAGGGTGGACCACACAAATGATATACAAAATGCTACAGCTATCATAACTGAGACTGTAGCTGGATTTTCTTTCTTCAATCCCATGTTATGCACAATGATCACTTGGTATTTTGTTATTGTCTAAATTACTTAAGACACCAGTCTGCATGAGCAATGACGACACCAACAAGAAAGAGAGAATCCATTATCTGTTAAAGTGTGGTAATACAGGACAGGCTTGACACTTTCATGTGCTGCTTGACACATGTCACTCTAGCAGTGTTAGTCACATGCCAACTGGTTAATCAATCGTCTTTGAAAAGCCTTATATCTTGCCACCACCACATCTGGCATTCGGATAATTTTAATTTGTTCAATTCAGTACAGTACAAACGGTGAATGGCGGTGTTATAGGGAGGGGCTGTGCACTGTGCGCAGTGTCTCCACAGGGGCTCTTTCTCTGCATTGTGTTTCCAGTCCATCCCTGTCCGAGGCTCCCCCATGAGATATGGCGGTGTCTGAAATGTCATAGTCATGAATCTCACTCCTCTTTTACATCCCTCTGACAAATCAGTCCCAATCTCCTTGGTTACCTTACCAATATCCATGCATCAAACAGAGAGGAGGATGCAGCCTGTGAGTGGAGGGAGAGGTGCAGGAGGTGGGAGGGTCCACAGACAGGGCCACCGCTGCCACATTTGCATGTATTCAAATAAGGCATGAATAACATCCACGCTGCAAACAAAGACGGACCAATAGGATGGCCTCTATTCTACCAGCCCACAAGCCCACAGTATTCACAGCAGCACACTGGGACAGAGACAGAGAAGTGGTGTGGGAACAGAGAGGCCCCTCAGCAGTGCAGGGGGGAGACACTTGTGGCCCCCAGAATATTAGCATTTCATTTGTGCCCACTTCCCAGTAATTTCTGGACACAGATGGTTAATGTGGCTGAGGAATTACCATTTGTATCAAAGATGGTAGTGATGGAAGTGTTTTTAAGGTGCTATTTTTCTTTTATACTTGACTGTGTCTTCAATGTGCTATCAGAAAGTTGTTATGGATCCAACCATATGTATCCAGAGATATTTTACATTCTAGTCATTTAGCAGACGCTCTTATCTAGAGCGACTTACAGTCAATGCATTCACCTTAAGATAGCTAGGTGAGACAACCACATATCAGTTGTACTGATACAGCAAAGTCAGTGGCAGTAGGAAAAGACCAGTGCAGGTAATATTATGTGTATTGTGTCACACAAAATCTTTTAAACACACATAGACCTACAGTAGATTTAGATTTGATCTATACAGCACCCAGTGGAGGCTGCTGAAGGGACAGCCGCTTCTAATAATGGCTGGAATGGAGTCAACCACATAGAAATCACATCTGATCTGTTTGATACCATTCCATTGATTCCATTCAATACATTATGAGCCGTCCTCCCCTCAGCAGCCACCGCTGACAGCAGCACACTGTGCCTACCATTATATCTAGGTCTACAGACCAGATAGTCTACCCGCTTTCTCCACCGATTCTACAACACTAGTCAATCAAACACAATTTCGCACTGAATTCTCCAAAGGAAATAGTTTTCATATACAAACAAACTGGACAGCCCTTTCAGGATTTACAGGTGAAGAAGTAGGCTTGGTGGTGCATACTTGCATAAGTGCGATGTTACCATCGTTCACAATGCTTCGTTTAATTTCACTCACCATTCTGATTGAAATCACACGCTCTGTGCACAAATTCTGTGGGCACAACATCTAACACAAATCCAGCTAGAGGGGTGCTGCCAATCAGAAGAATGTGTAAATTGTAGACCCCCACCAAGTGAACGTACATGCTAAATTCAGATTTGAATGCCATTATTGGCTTTTTGGCAAAAGATCTTGGAGGTTTTGCTCTGTGTGCTCCAGTGGCAGAATGGAGGCGACTTCTTTATAGAGGATTATCTGTCATTTCTATGCATGGCCTGGACCTGTGTATGTGTGTATCACGTGCGATCAAGCACACCACACTGGATGTTTAAGAGGCACGTACAAAGGTCCTTGTTGCCAAAATATTACCTCAGCACTGTCTTACACAAGCTCAGACAATATCTTTAAAACCCTACAACTAACATCTAATCAAATCACAGATTCTAAACCGAATGTCTTTGTCTTTTCTACTGCAATTCATATTTACTGTTTATGTTTAAATGGAGTTGCTAACTATCACGTTTGACACTTTTTTTGGTTGTTTATGTGAACTTGGTTAATTAAGTTAAGTCTGCAAGCACTGTATCACTGTATCACTGTAGCACTGTAGTACTGTATCACTGTAGCACTGTAGTACTGTAGCACTGTAGCACTGTATCACTGTAGCATTGTATCACTGTATCACTGTATCACTGTATCACTGGAGCATTGTAGCACTGTAGCACTGTAGCACTGTATCACTGTATCACTGTAGCACTGTAGCACTGTAGCACTGTATACTGTAGCACTGTATCACTGTATCACTGAATCACTGTAGCATTGTATCAGTGTAGCACTGTATCACTGTATCACTGTAACACTAGAGCCATCCTGTGCAAATAGTGTCAGTGTGTTCTACTGCAGCCAGTTTCAAACAAGCAAACCTACATTTTTCTGTTTGTTGTTGATCTGTCTACTGTCTGTTCCCTTTGAGGTTGAATTCAACACACAAAATACATTACTGCAGTGGCATAACTTAACAAAAACATTTTAAATATTGTCAAACTTGAACACTGATACAAATAATCTAAATGTCCTAAGATGGAAAAATGTGACAGGTTCTTTGGATCTGGGTTGAGCAGGCAGAGTGACGTAGAGGCAGACAACAACAAGAACAGTGGACAAACATTTAATGAATTAAGGCATGGTTTCGCAATTTCACCGTGGCCCATCTCTGGCCCTGGAACACATTCACAAACAATCAATTTATAACATACCAAGGAAACAAAAAGCACAGGAGGTGGTGCAGCTCAGGAGGCAGGCATCCATTTTCCTTCACGTACAAGACTCCATTACCATTGTTTCTATTCACCATTTATTTCAATACATCGAGAAATGTTTAACTTAAAAGTAAAACTTCTCCTAAAAGTTACACTGCATTAGTGTGACTCACAGCCAAGAGCAGAGAGTGAGACATGCATATTTAAAGTTTTAATCCTCATGATCTGCAAAATATTTATCTTCGGGCAATCAGATGTAAGACCCGCCGTGTCCAAAGCATGCAACAAGGAGATTATCATTAGGCAGAGCCTATAAGTGAGGCATTCAGGGTCTTCAGAAGGCATGGGGCGGAACTAAGACAGGGATGAAACTAAGCACAGACAAAGAATGTGAAAATTAGCCAAGGACAGACAGATCTAAAGACAATTAGAAGACATGGGCAGAAAGATACTGACAGAACTCAAGAATCAGCCAGTTGCATTATTATGCAACATGATTGACCACCTACAACCAAATGTAAAAATCAAACTACATGTTCTAGGCACATTTTTAGGGAAACAGTCAGGAAGCTAAATAATAATAATAATAGTTAATGAAAATACTATAGCTAAGGTTTCCTTGTAAAGAATCAGTAAACTTGTCACGACTTCCGCCGAAGTCGGCTCCTCTCCTTGTTCGGGCGACGTTCGGCAATCGACGTCGCCGGCTTTCTAGTCATCGCCGCTCCATTTTTCATATATCCATTTGTTTTGTCTTGTTTCATACACACCTGGTTTTCATTCCATAATCACACTGCATGTATTTAGTCCTCTGTTCCCTTCCATGTCTTTGTGTGTAATTGTTTATTATTAATGGTGTATGTTCACGCGCTATACTTAAGATTTCATGTTCCGTGTTTTTTGGGCACTTAGATTTCATGTTGTGCCTAGTTTTTGACCGGAATAAAAGTGCGCCTGTTTACTCTACTCTGCTCTCCTGCACATGCGCCTTAACAGAATTACACACCAACGATGGAGTCAGCAGGAGCAGGTACCCCGGTTAGAGAAGTCGAGGAGCGCGTCCAGGAACATTCAGCTATGTTACAACATCTTGGTGCCATGATGGATCGCGTTGTCCAGACTATGGACCGCTGGGAGAGACAGGAAGTCTCTCCAGTGCCTCGACCAGCGCAACCGGGGTTGCCTCTACCCGTCCTATCTGGAGCCAGTCCCAGTGGGATGCGTCTCTCCCTTCCCAGGGAGTATGATGGGACGGCCACACAGTGCCAGGGATTCCTATTACAACTGGACCTTTACCTGGCCATTGTGCACCCAGCTCCCTCGGGAAGGGAGAGAGTGTCTGCCCTCGTCTCATGCCTCTCAGGGAGAGCTCTGGAGTGGGCAAACGCCGTGTGGGGAGAAGATGACGCGGCGTTGGACCACTTCGAGGAGTTCACCCGTTGCTTCCGGGCCGTCTTCGACCATCCGCCCAAAGAGAGAGTGGCGGGAGAACGGCTCTTCCATTTGAGGCAGGGGACGAGGAGCGCCCAGGAATTCACCCTGTAATTCCGGACCTTGGCCGCCTGGAGCAGGCTGGAACGATAGGACCCTCATCGACCACTATCGGTGCAGCCTGCATGAGGACGTTCGACGTGAGCTGGCCTGCAGGGAGGCCAACATCTCCTTCGACCAACTGGTGGATTTGTCCATCCGGTTGGATAACCTGCTGGTCACCCGCGGACGCCTAGAGGGGGCTCTGTCGGTGCCATCTTCCAGCAGGGAAGTTTGGTTTATTTTCAGCGTGTGTAGTTTATAAAGTATTTAACTCAATCATCAGTGTGACAGTTCTAGGTCGTGGTTGTTATCGTTTGGGACCGCGCAGGTTATGGATCGCATGGATTAGTAGCAACATTGTTGCGAAGCTTTGACATACAAACCAACAAACCATTGGACGGTCAGGCAGTACACCGGCAAGCCTGAAGACCACAGCTAAGATCTCTCTTGTTCTCTTTCTCTTCCCGCTATTGTTCCAGTGCTTTACCCTGCAGCCAGACTTTCTATTTCTCAAATGCACTTCCCATTGAAGTTCATTAGAGCTGGACTATTATTGCCCTGCCAGAAGTATTTGGGTGGGCATTTTAGTTAAAAGTGAGGTTGTTTGTAAGTTGTGTATTGTTATTTGAACTGTATTGAGGTGGGGTGTAATAAAGACATGTGGCCGAGAAGATTGTGGACATTTTTAAGGCCTTTTGTGTCTATGAACACCCCCCACATTCATACCCTCTGCACTCCTCCACTGGAAGATAATACAGGTTATTGCAAATCCTCTGTTGATGACTGGGTTCTTTCTTGTATGAAGTTGCTATTCAATTGCTCTGCCATTATTATTAGTAGTAGTATTATTATTATTGTATGAGGTATTTTTGGTGGTGTTACCCCTGTGCTGTGATGTGGGTTTTATAGGGTGTGTATTCTCTTCTATCTGGTAAACAGGCTACACTCTAGGCCGACGCCCAAACAAAATCTTTCTTAACCCCTCTCTAATAAATACCGCTACAGAATTGCCGCCCAAACAGGGACTTGGAACAGAAGAAGTTCTTGCCTATTGTCACACCCTGGTCGAAGTATTTTGTGTTTATCTTTATTTATTTGGTCAGGCCAGGGTGTGGCATGGGTTTTTGTAGGTGGTGTGTATGTATGGGGATTGTAGCTAGTGGGGTGTTCTAGCTAAGTCTATGGCTGTCTGAAGTGGTTCTCAATCAGAGGCAGGTGTTTATCGTTGTCTCTGATTGGGAACCATATTTAGGCAGCCATATTCTTTGAGTTGGTCGTGGGTGATTGTCCTTAGTGTCCTGATGTCATTGTTCTGTGTTAGGCTACACAAGTATAGGCTGTTTCGGTTTTCGTTAAGTTTATTGTTTTGATAGTGTTTGTGTTTAGTGTGTTACTTCATTAAACATGGATTGCAATAGACACGCCGCATTTTGGTCCGACTCTCCTTCTCATCAAGAAAACCGTTACACCTATGCAAGTCGCACCCTTAATTCAGCCGAGTGGAATAATTCAACGACTGAAAGGAAGTGCCTCGCTGTGGTCTGGGCTTTGGAGAAATGGAGCTACTACTTGGAGGCGAAGATCTTCACCGTTGTCACAGACCACGCTGCTCTGCAGTGGGTTCTGGCATCAGGCAAGACCAACAGCCGTCTTATTCGCTGGTCTATCAGACTGCAGAAGTTTGACTTCATTGAGTATCGCAAAGGAAAACTGAATGTTGTACCAGATGCCCTTTCTCGGATTACAGAGACTGCCAATGTTTGTCCTCCCTTGTGCAGCACTTACACTACCGCTAAGTGTCTGGATGATTCCTTTCCTCTGGATGATGAGAGTGTATGGAGAGCACAGCAGAAGGATGCTGCCATCATGGCGATCCACAAGAGTCTGTCTGAAGAAGACTCGAAGAGTCGCTTCAATGATAAGTATAGCATAATTTAGGATAAAGTGTATCGAAAAACTCCAAGAGGAGATGGAATACACAGCACCCATTATCGCGTCTTCATTCCTTCTACATTGAGTGACCAGATAATCCAAGTTTATCATGCTAATCCCATGAATGGCCATCTTGGAGTTTTTAAGACTTACCGAAGACTGCAAGAGGTGGTTTACTGGCCAGGCATGCGGGTTGATACCCGGAAGTTTGTACAGCAGTGTAAAGTCTGCCAGAAATACAAACCAGACATTGGCAGACCTGCCGGGAAAATGCAGCAGACCGTGGTGAACCATCCAAATGAAATGTTGGGAATTGACCTCATGGATTTTTATTGGTGGTATTGGACTACTACACACAGTGGGTGGAGTTGTTTCCCCTCTGCAAAGCCACTGCATCAGCCATTGCTCTAATTCTGCGACGGGAGGTCTTTACCAGATTCGGAATTCCAGACCAAATCCTCTCTGACCGAGGTCCGCAGTTCATATCAGGAATATACAAAGAGCTCTGTACCTACTGGGGTGTAATTGCCAAGCTGACCACAGCTTACCATCCTCAGACCAACCTGACCGAGAGGGTAAACCGAACCCTGAAGGGGATGATTGCTTCATTAGAGAGGGATCAGCACACAAGGTGGGATCAGCATCTTCCTGAATTTCGCTTTGCACTGAACTCTGCCTTGCAGGAGACTTTTGGGGTCACTCCCGCCAAACTACAACTTCTGGAAAATACAGGGTGTACTCAGTTCTACAGCTTCTGGAGAATATAGGGTGTACTCAGTTCTACAGCTTCTGGAGAATACACAGTGTACTCAGTTCTACAGCTTCTGGAGAAAATAGGGTGTACTCAGTTCTACAGCTTCTGGAGAATACAGGGTGTTCTCATTTCTACAGCTTCTGGAGAATATAGGGTGTTCTCAGTTCTATAGCTTCTGGAGAATACAGGGTGTTCTCATTTCTACAGCTTCTGGAGAATACAGGGTGTTCTCATTTCTACAGCTTCTGGAGAATACAGGGTGTTCTCAGTTCTATAGCTTCTGGACAATACAGGGTGTTCTCAGTTCTATAGGTTCTGGATGGTTCATCACTGCCAATACAACAGTGCCTTCATAGACTTTAGACCAAATCTGACCAAGTCCATACATTCTACAATTGTAAGTCGGAAGGTTACATTCACTTAGGTTGGAGTCATTAAAACCCGTTTTTCAACCACTCCACAAATTTCTTGTTAACAAACTATAGTTTTGGCAAGTCGGTTAGGACATCTACTTTGTGCATTACACAAGTCATTTTTACAACAATTGTTTACAGACAGATCTTTTCACTTATAATTCACTGTATCACAATTCCAGTGGGTCAGAAGTTTACATACACTAAGTTGACTGTGCCTTTAAACAGCTTGGAACATTCCAGAAAATTATGTATGGCTTCACAAGCTTCTGTGAAGGCTAATTGACATAATTTGAGTCAATTGGAGGTGTACCTGTGGATGCATTTCAAGGTCTACCTTCAAACTCAGTGCCTCTTTGCTTGACATCATGGGAAAATTAAAAGAAATCAGCCAAGACCACAGAAACAAAATGTAGACCTCCACAAGTCTGGTTCATCCTTGGGAGCAATTTCCAAATGCCGAGTCCTATATCGACATAACCCGAAAGGCCGCTCAGCAAGGAAGAAGCCACTGCTCCAAAACCGCCATAAAAAAGCCAGACTACGGTTTGCAACTGCACATGGGGACAAAGATTGTACTTCTTGCAGAAATGTCCTCTGTTCTGATGAAACAAAAATAGAACTGTTTGGCCATAATAACCATCATTATGTTTGGAGGAAAAAGGGGGATGCTTGCAAGCCGAGAACACCTTTCCAACCGTGAAGCACAGGGTTGACAGCATCATGTTGTGGGGGTGCTTTGCTGCAGGACGGACTGGTGCATTTCACAAAATAGATGGCATCATGAGGGAAGGAAATTATGTGGATATATTGAAGCAACATCTCAAGACATCAGTCAGGAAGTTAAAGCTTGGTCGCAAATGGGGTCTTCCAAATGGACAATGAATCCAAGCATTTATTTTTTTATTTTACTTTTATTTAATCAGGTAGGCTGTTCCAAATGGACAATGACCCCAAGCATACTTCCAAAGTTGTGGCAAAATCGTTTAAGGACAACAAAGTCAAGGTCTTGGAGTGGCTATCACAAAGCCCTGACCTCAATCCTATAGACAATTTGTGGGCAGAACTGAAAAAGCGTGTGCGAGCAAGGTGACCTACGAACCCGACTCAGTTACACCCAACTTCACCCAACTTATTGTGGGAAGCTTGTGGAAGGCTACCTTAATTAAACATTTTACCCAAGTTAAACAATTTAAAGGCAATGCTACCAAATACTAATTGAGTGTATGTAAACTTCTTACCCACTGGGAATGTGATGAAAGAAATTAAAGCTGAAATAAATCATTCTCTCTGCTATTATTCTGACATTTCACATTCTTAAATAAAGTGGTGATCCTAACTGACCTAAGACAGGGAATACTTACCAGGATTAAATGTCAGGAATTGTGAAAAACCTGATTTTAAATGTATTTGGCTGAGGTGTATGTAAACTTCTGACTTCAACTGTATGTGTAGGACCAAAAACAGTGACAAAACCTCTGAAGAAAAAAAGAGTTTGAGTCAAAACACTCCCTTCTGACACTCTCCAAACTCATGAGATAAACTTTCAATAAAATACATCATTACTGTGGAATAACTTAACACTTTAAATGTCACACTTGAATAAACAAACACATACCTTTGAGTACAATTGACCACACCCCAAACATTGGTGGTCCTCAAATGGCTTTCAAACAAATTACTAGCACAGCAACAACACATCCCTAAACACACAAATAACCCTTAAGTATATTGAACAAAAATATAAACGTAACATGCAAAGATTACAGTTCATACAAGGAAATCAGTCTATTGAAATGAATTAATTTGGCCCTAATCTATTGATTTTACATGACTGGGAATACAGATATGCATCTGTTGGTCACGGATACCTTACAAAAAAGGTAGGGGCGTGGATCGGAAAACCAGTCAGTTTCTGGTATGACCACCATTTGCCTCATGCAGCGTGACACATCACCTTCGCATAGAGTTGATCAGGCTGATGTTGTCCCACTTCTTTTCAATGGCTGTGCGAAGTTGCTGGATTTTGGCGGGAACTGGAACATGCTGTCGTACACGTCAGTCCAGAGCATCCCAAACATGCTCAACGGGTGACATGTCTATTGAGTATTTGTATTTGTATTTCTTATGGATACCCATTAGCTGCTGCCAAAGCAGCTGCTACTCTTCCTGTTGTTCAGCAAAGTTAAGGCAGTTAGCAAAACTAAGGCAGTTAAAAAATTAAGGCAGTATGCAGGCCATGGAAGAACTTGGGACATTTTCAGCTTCCAGGAATTGTGTACAGATCCTTGTGATACGGGGCCATGCATTATCATTCTGAAACATGAGTTGATGGTGGTGGATGAATGGCACTACAATGGGCCTCAGGATCTCATCACAGTATCTCTGTGCATTCAAATGGCCATCGATAATGCAAGTGTTCCTTGTCTGTAGGTTATGCCTGCCTATACCATAACTCCACCGCCACCATGGGGCACTCTGTTCACAACATTGATATCAGCAAACCGCTCACCCACACAACACCATACACGTGGTCTGCGGTTGTGAGGCCGATTAGACGTACGGCCAAATTCTCTAAAACGAATTTGGAGGTGGCTTATGGTAGAAATTAAAAACAGCTCTGGTGGACATTCCTGCAGTCAGCATGCCAACTGCACACTCCCTCAGAAATTGAGACATCTGTGGCATTGTGTTGTGTGACAAAACAGCACATTTTAGAGTGGCCTTTTATTGTCCCCAGCACAAGGTGAAACTGTGTAATGAGCATGCTGTTTAATCAGCTTCTTAATATGCCACACCTACCAGGTGGCTGGATTATTTTAACAAAGGATAAAACCTCACTAACAGGGATGTAAACAAATTTGTGCATACAATTTGAGAGAAATACACTTTTGGTGCTTATGGAAAATTTCTGTGATCGTTTATTTCAGCTCATAAAACATGGGACGCAATTTACATGTTGCATTTATATATTTTTCTGCAGTACTAGCAAATATGGTTTGGTATGGGTACTAGCTGGTCATGTCTAGAAGCGATACAGCTTCGGTCAAATTGATGTCAAAAGTAGATTTTTTTTCTTCTTGCATTTTAGCTAACCCTTTTCTTTTTTTTATTGCTAAGCAGGTTCAACTATTTATTTTCTACATTAGAAAATACATTATTATTGTGATTGAGGTATATTTTTACTAGGCGTCTTCCACCACTTTTGGCATAGTTTGTAACGGGATCCAAAGAAATCGTGAACAGACATCTATTCGAGCCAATGAAACCGCTTGTTTTCTGCGGTTTGTGGAACCCAAATCCAGGCCTGCCTACCTACAGTAGCATAATGTCATCAGCTCAGAGACGGAAAAGGAAGCGTCCCCCCCTAGTTAAATGAAAGTCAATGAACTAAGAAGACCAGACCCATCTGCTATTGCATTGGTGTCAGTTAAGTAGACCTGAACTTACAATTTATGTTCAATGGTAAACAATCTTAATTTATCTGCCATCTTTGATCAGTTGTCAAGACACTTAAACTACACATGTGTGTCGCTAACACTACGAACATATACTTCAGTTCGTTGAAGAGAGATGGTGAGTAGCTAGATGTTTCATCTGTGTCCATTTGCAACCAGCATGTAATGCTTCGCTAGCTAATTCAAATGCTTGTAGCTATAGCGTTTAGCCTCTGCGGCAGGTACTTTTTGGCTACAAAATAGCTAGGTAGCTAGCTTAGAAATGTCAGCTACCGGTAAAATGTCGCTACTGGTCACAGTTACTGCTTCAGGTTATCTTCAAATTGAGAGCTGGCTATATGTCAGTTTGAAGTTAGCATAAATTGCTATTGCATTATATTAGCCATGGACACGTTGCACACCGTTAGCTAGCTTACTTGGGCTGCTAGCATGGATGGTAAACCTTCAAAGCTAGCACTTCCCCATGTCATGGCTATCTTGGGTCATTTCTTTCATTGGCTTATGAGGACTTGGTTCCTTCCTGGAAAAGCTGAATGACTGACAGTTGTAGGAGGGCACCCCCCACTCTCGACACGTGTAGTAGCGACACCTTTGAGACACGCAGCAGTTGTGTCGGTTGAAAAAATTCTCAGGAAACTCCATGTTGGTTGTCTACAAACGTTGGGTTGACCCCTTTTTGTACTGTAGCTACTTTGATTAACAAGGTGTGTGTCTGTCTGTCTGAACAGGCGCTAATTGGAGTGCAGCTGGTGGTCAGCTTGCTGGCTGCTAGCATCATGCAGAGAATGACTCCACACTGTTCTTTTGCCCGCTGGCTTCTATGCAATGGCAGGTAAAGTAATGTACACAAATGTCATGCAGAAGTGGATTTGGAGGTTGGTTGTAGAGACATCCTGATAGTGCTTTGGAGTTATTCCTTATTAGATCATGAGGGTAGGATAAATTGCCTAATCATAGTGAATAGATTTGAGTAAAACAACAGTCGTACTACTAGCCAACTACTTGCAATGTATATATGTTTAAAACAAATATAACTTGATCCTTTCAGTCTATTCCGGTTCAAACACCCCTCTGAAGGAGAGCTGTGCGCCCTGGCAGGCAAACAGATGCCCAGCAAGCCCAGCAGGAGAGACAGGTGTGAGCTGAGGTACTGCATGATGGTACAGTATAACTGGTGTCTTTTCTTTTGTATCACTGTTATGATAGTAGACTGTGCTGTTACAGGGAAGGTTTGCTGACTTCTTCTTTGTAGGAGACAGAATGGGGACAGCAAGCCTCTCACAGTGCCGAAGGACATCGACCTTAACTTAGAAAAAGCTCCAATTGGTGTCCTTGATGCCCTTGGTAAATAAAACAAAAGCATGACCACTACTGCTGACTGAAATGCCCTCCAAGCCCTTGCATTTAGGCCTTATCTTTTCCTTACAATATTTTTGCTTTGTCTCTCCTTTCCCATTCTCAGTACTGCGATTCTTCCTGGAGTACCAGTGGTTGATTGACTTTGCAGTGTATGCGATGGGCATCTACCTTTTCACTGAGGGCTACTTCTATGTAGTTGACCCTGCCATGGAGGTCCACATTGGGGCCTTCTGGTGTGTGCTGACTGTTCTCTGCTGCCTGTATCCTTCAGTTCACCTTCTCTGAGATCCCATAGTTGTATTACAATTTTAACTTGAAAATGGAATTTAACTAATTCTTAAGACTTAAGTTGTACTCACTGTACTTGTCAATGTTATCACCATGTAAAAACTGTTGGTGTCAATTTCTACAAAGTGGGCTCCTTGTATACATCAATAACCCTATGAAAGTCCCGCCTACTTCCTGTTGCAAGTCCCGTACTGTTTTTGAATGGGCTTCAAGCTTATAATCAAATTCATAAACATGGTCATTTTAAGATACAGTATGTGAAATTATATTTGTTTTTTTGAATTAATTAGCTTTTTGATTATGGAAAAATAAAAATTCAGTCAAACCTTCATGAAAGGCATCAGGTAGAAGTAAATTAATCCACAAATATAATTTGACATGTATCTTAAGTGAGCAAGTTTTCATGAATTTGATGATATAAGCTTGACGCCCATTCAAAAACAGTATGAAACTTGCAACAGGAAGTATAGCTTGTCACCCAAACATGCACGGTTGCCAAAAAAACACTCAAATGCACCTGTTGTGCTCCTCCTTGATTGGAGTTGTTTGTTGAGGGACTGCCCGATTGTCCCTGTGTTGCCCTTAACCCTCTCCACAGGAAAACCCTCCACTCCCTGATGGGCCACTATTTCCGGTCTGACGAGGGGGGTGAGCGTTCAGTGTGCTTGGCCTTTGGTTTCCTATCTCTGCTGGTGGCCATGTTGGTGCTAGTGGTCAGAGAAGACTACCTGGAGTTTGGCCTGGAGCCTGGTATGTCCACGACACTAACCCCTACTACAGCAGTCCCATGGGGATATACACTGTGTGTCAAAACATTTAACACTTTAATAACATTGAGTTACACCCCCCTTTCCCCCTCAAAACAGCCTCAATTCGTCAGGGCATGAACTCTACAAGGTGTCGAAAGCGTTCCACAGGGATGCTAGCCCATGTTGACTCCAATGCTTCCCACAGTTGTGAAGTTGGCTGGATGTCCTTTGGGTGGTGGACCATTCTTGATACACAGGAAACTGTTGCGTGTGAAAAACCCATCATCATTGCTGTTCTGGACACACTCAAACTGGTGCACCTACTACCATACCCGGTTCAAAGGCACTTAAATCTTGTCTTTCCCATTCACCCTTTGAATGGCACATGTACAGTTGAAGTTGGAAGTTTACATACACTTAGGTTGGAGTCATTAAAACTCGTTTTTCAACCACTCCACAGATTTCTTGTTAACAAACTATATAGTTTTGGCAAGTCGGTTAGGACATCTACTTTGTGCATGACACAAGTCATTTTTACAACAACTGTTTACAGAAAGATTATTTACTGTATCACAATTCCAGTGGGTCAGAAGTTTAAATGCATACACTAAGTTGACTGCCTTTAAACAGCTTAGAATTTTTCCAGAAATTATGTCATGGCTTTAGAAGCTTCTGATAGGCTAATTGACATCATTTGAGTACCTGTGGATGTATTTCAAGACCTACCTTCAAACTCAGTGCCTCTTTGCTTGACATCATGGGAAAATCAAAAGAAATCAGCCAAGACCTCAGAATTTATTTTAGACCTCCAAGTCTGGTTCATCCTTGGGCGCAATTTCGAAACGCCTGAAAGTACCACGTTCATCTGTACAAACAATAGTACGCAAGTATAAACACCATGGGACCACGCAGCCGTCATACCGCTCAGGAAGGAGACGCGTTCTGTCTCCTAGAGATGAACGTACTTTGGTGTGAAAAGTGCAAATCAATCCCAGAACAACAGCAAAGGACTTCTTGGATATGCTGGAGGAAACGGGTACAAAAGTATCTATCCACAGTAAAATTAGTCCTATATCAACATAACCTGAAAGGCCGCTCAGCAAGGAAGAAGCCATTGCCCCAAAACCGCCATAAAAAAGCCAGACTACAGTTTGCAACTGGGGACTTTTTGGAGAAATGTCCTCTGGTCTGATGAAACAAATAGAACTGTTTTGTCATAATGACCATCGTTATGTTTGGAGGAAAAAGGGGGAAGCTTGCAAGCCGAAGAACACCATCCCAACCGTGATGCACGGGGGTGGCTGCAGCATGTTGTGGGGGTGCTTTGCTGCAGGAGGGACTGGTGCACTTCACAAAATAGATGGCATCATGAGGCAGAAAAATGATGTGGATAAATTGAAGCAACATCTCAATACCTCAGTCAAGAAGTTAAAGCTTGGTCGCAAATGGGTCTTCCAAATGGACAATGACCCCAAGCATACTTCCAAAGTTGTGGCAAAATGGCTTAAGGACAACAAAGTCAAGGTATTGGAGTGGCCATCACAAAGCCCTGACCTCAATCCTATAGGAAATGTGTGGGCAGAACTGAAAAAGCGTGTGTGCAAGGAAGCCTACAAACCTGACTCGGTTACACCAGCTCTTTTAGGAAGAATGGGCAAAAATTCTCCCAACTTATTGTGGGAAACTTGTGGAAGGCTACCTGAAATGTTTGACCAAAGTTAAATAATTTAAAGGCAATGCTACCAAATACTAATTGAGTGAATGTAGACTTCTGACCCACTGGGAATGTGATGAAAGAAGTTAAAGCTGAACTAAATCATTCTCTCTAAAATAAAGTGGTGATCTTAACTGACCGAAGACAAATTTTTACTAGGATTAAATGTCAGGAATTGTGAAAAACCTGAGTTTAAATGCATTTGGCTGAGGTGTATGTAAACTTCTGACTTCAACTGTATACAATCCATGTCTCAAGGCTTAAAATGTATTCTTTAACCTGTCTCCTCCCCTTCGTCTACTCTGATTTTGAAGTGGAATTGTGGCATCAATAAGGGATCATTGACTGACCAGGTGACTCTGTCATGGAAAGAGCAGGTGTATGGGATCATGCCAAATGTATTGTGTATACCGTTCATCGCCCAAATATGGCATTGACTACTTTTGCGGTGAGCTTTACAAACGGGTGTACACTGCAATAGTGTTGCAAATATAGAGTAATCTAGGGTTTCGATTCTTTACATTGTACACATATGGTTAACATTATGGTTACCATACTATAATTTCTGCAGCCTTGAAAGGCAGGCATCAACATGGCCAAACGAGAGGCTGCCAGCAATTTATAGAAATCTCTTTCTACGGGTACAAACCCTTCCCCCCCCCCCCCCCCCCCCCCCCCCCCCATACGACTACAAATCGCTTTTTAAGCTTGATAACTTCTTGTATTTTTCTTGTCAAATCCCTGACAAAATTCAGGTGACCTAAGCTCTTCCAAATATGGAGTTGCAGGTTTGCCGTATCTGTCATGTTTGCGCATATCTCTATGTGCAAATCTTTATGGCAGTCATTTTCCTTAAGGTCCTTGGAAATGACCTGCATATCTGCTGTTCTAAAAAAATTATAATGCAATATATCAATTTACAAATACCAAATCAAAAGGTGTTTGTTTGTGGATAGTGATTTACATTTGTGGGTTGGTACAGATCATGATACACGAATACAAAATGCATGCTGTGTGTTCACAATACATTTGGCATGATATTGATCCCATGCAGGTGTTCCTAATGTTCTGTACAGTGTGTGTTTGTAATAAAAAAACAAATATAACACACAACAGTGATTTGTTTAGTTAATTTTATAATTTTTATGCTTTTGTATTGCAGGTTTTAACAGTCTTTTTGACAACCTTGAAGTTTTCGCAAAACAGCAAGGCTTTGCTGAGTGGTCGTAAGTATCTTTTCATTGAACAGCTTAAATGTATTTAAAATAAATATGTAAATCACAAATTGGGTCCATAGAATAGTCATTCATGGACTGATGATATGCTTTTAGTGATCTGTGTGTTGGCAAATGTTCTCTCTAATGTTTATTATATTTGGACTCCCATCAGAGTCCCGGTGACCAAGCTGACTGTGAAGTTGGGTCTGGCTGCCATCTGTGCTTTTATTGGTGCTTTGCTGGCCTTCCCTGGCCTCCGCCTAGCCCAGACCCACCTGGACGCAGTTCAGATGAACTCAGACCGCCCATTCATCCAGTAAGAACACTAACACAGATTTAGCTGTGAAACCAAATAACCACCTGGCTCCACTAGTGATGTCTTCCTGTTCGGTGTTTTCTGCTTCCTGTAGGATTCTGTTGCACATTAGTTTTCTGGCTCCAGTGGTGGTGATCGTGTTGTGGATCAAACCCATCGCTAGGGACTTCCTGGGGAACGCTCCCATGGGGAAGACCTCGGTCACGCTGTAAGTGTGTGTCTTGGTACTCTATATGTACAAAAGTATGTGGACACCCCTTCAAATTAGTTGATTCGGCTATTTCAGTCGCACTCGTTGCTGACGTGTATAAAATCGAGCACACAGCATGCAATATTCATAGCTAAACAATGGCAGTAGAATGGCCTTACTGAAGAGCTCAGTGACTTAACGTGGCACCGCTAAAGAATGCCACTCTTCCAACAAGTCAGTTCGGTCAACTGTACGTGCTTTTATTGTGAAGTGGAAACGTCTAGGAGCAACAACAGCTCAGCCGCGAAGTGGTAGGCCACACAAGCTCACGGAACAGGACCACCGAGTGCTGAAGCGCTGAATCGTCTGTCCTTGGTTGCAACACTCGCTACCAAGCTCTAAATTGCCTCTGGAAGCAACGTCAGCACGAAAACTTTGTCTGGAGCTTCATGAAATGGGTTTCCATGGCCGAGCAGCTGCACACAAACCTAAGATCACCATGCGTAATGGCAAGCATCAGCAGGAGTAGTGTAAAGCTTGCTGCCATTGGACTCTGGAGCAGTGGAAATGTGTTCTCTGGAGTGATGAGTCACGCTTCACCATCTGACAGTCTGACTGATGAATCTGGGTTTGGTGGATGCCAGGAGAACACTACCTGCCTCAATGCATAGTGCCAACTGTATTGTCTGGGGCTGTTTTTCATAGTTCGGGCTACGCGCCTTAGTTCCAGTGAACGGAAATCATATCGCTGCAGCATACAATGACATTCTAGATGATTCTGTGCTTTTAACTTTGTGGCAACAGTTTGGGAAGGCCCTTTCCTGTTTCAGCATTACAATGTCCCCATGCATAAAGCAATGTCCATAGAGAAATGGTTTGTCGATCGGTGTGGAAGAACTTGACTGGTCTGCACAAAGCCCTGACCTCAACCCCATCGAACACCTTTGGAATTAATTGGAATGCTGACTACAAGCCAGGCCTAATCGCCCAACATCAGTGCCCGACCTCACTAATGGTCTTGTGGCTGAATGGAAGCAAGTCCCCGAAGCAATGTTCTAACATCTAATGGAACGTTCCCAGAAGAGTGGAGGCTGTTTTTGCAGCAAAGGGGGACCAACTCCATGTTCATGCCCATGATTTTGGAATGAGATGTTTGATGAGAAGGTGTCCACATATTTTTGGTCATGTAGTGTATGTATATACTTGCTGTATTCCACTCTTGTGCATCCCCTGATTTCCTATACTTCAATGATGAAATATTACAATTATGACTGTTTGGCACCCTTGTGCTCATTCCTTCTTAGGGCTGTGGCGGTCATGAAACTTAGTCAGCTGGTTATTGTCATGCAATTGACTGCCGGTCTCACGGTAATTGACCGTTAATTAACATCAGCACGTTTAGCGTCTCCACACATACAAGCCGCTGATGCTAGCCTTTGGAACATTACAGTACATTTTTAAAGAAGTTTAACAAATCCATTTAATATACACCATCTCAATAAATCCATGATTTACTTTGGGTAGGTCTAAAGAAACGTATGAAGAGAATGTACAGTATTTCAGAAGAACCGATTTTATGAGTGGGCCTACTGTATGTTATCTGGCCATGCGTAGGTTCTAGGATAGTTAATTTAACAGACAAGATATGCTTTTTAGTCCTGTGCCATTTTATATTATATGATTTAATAGTCAAAATAATAGAAAGGATATTTTTCCCATTCTGGAGCTGAGTGTACAAGTGATCATTTGAAAGGTCCTATATGCTTGATTTAGAGTTAATCTAGTTGTGAATGATACGAATCTTAGAATGTCAAACAATACTAACATTTATGAGCTGCATGATGCGACCTATAGACTTGATGATAGTCTCAATTAACTAGTATGTCAAATTTGTTTAGATTTGGAATGGCCCATTATCAAATGGGCAGAGGAAAAAAGACATCTCCGTATGCACTCGAATAACGAATGAAGGCCACTTTCCCGCGGTCTGTTTTGTAACCAGACCAGCTAGCTACTCTGGTTTAATAGCAGCGCATGTGCTTAATATAAGCAGCTGAGAAATAAATATAGTAGCAGCTTGGATCGTCTTTTTAGTGGCAACCATCTCAACTCTGCTTTCACACAAGATTGCATATAGAGATGTCTGGGCTTATAACACTTATTTCACTCCAAGCAACAGCCACTATTTGAGGAGCATGCAGCCTCTTGCTGCGTGACAGGTGATATTGCGCCAACACTTTGTATGCCATGGGCTCTCCAACCATGTTCTTGCAGCTCTCTAGTGCTTAATTTGATAAGGCAAGTTAAATCTGTTAAGGAATATAGGTAGTAAAATGTTTTTACAATGAAACATATTTAATTAAACTGACAGTCCCGATCTCTGCGCTCTCGAAAGGAATTAAGGAGAGAGCGAGGAGATGGAAACGCACAGTGGTGAGATTGTGTAGCTAAAGGAAGTGTCAGCCTATTCATTATGAAAATATAACAGCCTACAATTTGTGAATTTGTATTTAACTGTAAGCCGCCTTGCACAATCAATGAACCAACAGTTTTGCCTATGTGTACTTTCCCAGACTCGTGGATAGCATAAGGTAACCAGTCCATCCAGTATCCATAAGTGTATATAGTCCACTCTCAAAGGTGACTAGTATGTGTTTAATTTTAGAGTATTGGCTAGACCAATTACCACCTTTTGCCACATTTCAGGCTTCAAACATAAAGATATAAAACTGTATTTTTTTGTGAAGAATCAACAACAAGTGGGACACAATCATGAAGTGGAACGACATTTATTGGATATTTCAAACTTTTTTAACAAATCAAAAACTGAAAAATTGGGCGTGCAAAATTATTCAGCCCCCTTAAGTTAATACTTTGTAGCGCCACCTTTTGCTGCGATTACAGCTGTAAGTCACTTGGGGTATGTCTCTTTCAGTTTTGCACATCGAGAGACTGAAATTTTTTCCCATTCCTCCTTGCAAAACAGCTCAAGCTCAGTGAGGTTGGATGGAGAGCATTTGTGAACAGCAGTTTTCAGTTCTTTCCACAGATTCTCGATTGGATTCAGGTCTGGACTTTGACTTGGCCATTCTAACACCTGGATATGTTTATTTTTGAACCATTCCATTGTAGATTTTGCTTTATGTTTTGGATCATTGTCTTGTTGGAAGACAAATCTCCGTCCCAGTCTCAGGTCTTTTGCAGACTCCATCAGGTTTTCTTCCAGAATGGTCCTGTATTTGGCTCCATCCATCTTCCCATCAATTTTAACCATCTTCTCTGTCCCTGCTGAAGAAAAGCAGGCCCAAACCATGATGCTACCACCACCATGTTTGACAGTGGGGATGGTGTGTTGCTTTTACGCCAAACATAACGTTTTGCATTGTTGCCAAAAAGTTCAATTTTGGTTTCATCTGACCAGAGCACCTTCTTCCACATGTTTGGTGTGTCTCCCATGTGGCTTGTGGCAAACTTTAAACAACACTTTTTATGGATATCTTTAAGAAATGGCTTTCTTCTTGCCACTCTTCCATAAAGGCCAGATTTGTGCAATACACGACTGATTGTTGTCCTATGGACAGAGTCTCCCACCTCAGCTGTAGATTTCTGCAGTTCATCCAGAGTGATCATGGGCCTCTTGGCTGCATCTCTGATCAGTCTTCTCCTTGTATGAGCTGAAAGTTTAGAGGGACGGCCAGGTCTTGGTAGATTTGCAGTGGTCTGATACTCCTTCCATTTCAATATTATCGCTTGCACAGTGCTCCTTGGGATGTTTAAAGCTTGGTAAATCTTTTTGTATCCAAATCCGGCTTTAAACTTCTTCACAACAGTATCTCGGACCTGCCTGGTGTGTTCCTTGTTCTTCATGATGCTCTCTGCGCTTTTAACGGACCTCTGAGACTATCACAGTGCAGGTGCATTTATACGGAGACTTGATTACACACAGGTGGATTGTATTTATCATCATTAGTCATTTAGGTCAACATTGGATCA
Source organism: Oncorhynchus mykiss (assembly GCF_013265735.2). Taxonomy (NCBI): domain Eukaryota; kingdom Metazoa; phylum Chordata; class Actinopteri; order Salmoniformes; family Salmonidae; genus Oncorhynchus; species Oncorhynchus mykiss. Next base: position 20,995,009 of record NC_048565.1, on the reverse strand, counting down.
TTCAGAGATCCTCACTGAACTTCTGGAGAGAGTTTGCTGCACTGAAAGTAAAGGGGCTGAATAATTTTGCACGCCCAATTTTTCAGTTTTTGATTTGTTAAAGTTTGAAATATCCAATAAATGTCGTTCCACTTCATGATTGTGTCCCACTTGTTGTTGATTCTTCACAAAAAAATAGTTTTATATCTTTATGTTTGAAGCCTGAAATGTGGTAAAAGGTCGCAAAGTTCAAGGGGGCCGAATACTTTCGCAAGGCACTGTGTATATATATATATATATATATATATATATATATATATATATATATATATATATATATATATATATATATATATATATATATATATATATATATATATATATATATATATATATATATATATATATAAAGAAATCTGCCGTGTGTCGTAAGCGGTAGGCTATTAGCTATGTATTGTATAAGGAAAAATCATTTTCATTCAGGGTTTTTTCGGGCTTGGGCTCAAGCCTATATGTATCCATAAGGTCTAATATGTGTATGGGTGTTTTGAATTGATCATCACCTTAGAAAGCACTGTCCACTTCATTGTTTGGCTTTGAAACAACATCCACAATGACCATGTTTTCCACTCCGTTTCAACCTGTTATTGAATTTTTCTTTAAATTGATGGATCAGTGAGGTGGGTTTTAAAAACTGTTCTGATAAGTGTTTGCTATGATTTGAGATCCAATTTGCATTGATGTCAGTGGTTAGAGGGACTATAGAGATCAGAGTACACTGCCATTAGCAGTTGGGTACTAACAACACATGTCCAGAATGCATAAGAGGAGATTAACGTGACTCAATGGTCATGTGGAATTTGACTGTGGTCATGACTGCCAGTGTGGCGGTATTGCAGTCACCGCAACAGCTCTACTCCTAGTGTTGACGTCTCTGTGTGTCATCCCAGTATGTCAAGCGCGATGTTTGACAGTGTTCGTCTGTGGACGGTGGTGGTGCTGTGCTGCCTGAGGCTGGCCCTGACCCGCTACCACATGCAGGCCTACCTCAACCTGTCCCAGAAGTGGGTGGACCAGATGAAGAAGGAGGCAGGATGCATCGCTGCCATCGACATCCAGAGGAAGGTAAGATGCCTAAACCTCTAAACCAGCCATTTTGTTTTTCGAATTACCGACAATATGATTTTCAATACTGTTTTTAAAAAAAAGTTATACATGCATACATACACTTTTTTGGGGGGCAGAGGGGTTGGGCTGGGGCGTGCTACGTCACTGCTTAAACTATAAGGTAAGCATAACTATAATTCGACACCTTAGATTTCTTATCTCCAGCTCAGGGCTCCAGCTATGCATTTGCTTTGCTAACTTTCTAGCTAATTGGCTAGATTTCTAGCTAAGTGGCAAGATCAAGCTTCTTGCTTACAGCAGAGACATACAATCTCTGTTGGCTCAAGATCCCTGTTGCCTAAATTGTTTTAGAAATAGCACCCCTTGTGTGCACTTCCGGTAATACCGTACACCCTGGTATGGTACAGAAATGGTTTGAAAATATAGGTACTGCCCAACCTTAATTGACAGAGGAAACCTGTATCCATGAGTCTTTGTTGTCCTTCCAGGTGACCCGAGTGTTCTGCTACCTGACCATAGTCACCCTGCAGTACGTGATCCCTGTTCTACTCCTCCTCTTCTCTACCCTGGCTCTGAAGGTCCTGGGTAAGACATGTACAGCACCTAACAACATAAGCAACAACTCTAATCTCAGTGAGGCCTTCAGTGACTGCTGAGAATCTGCATTCTTCAATTAAAAAATGGGGAGTCATGATAATTTACCAACCGCTTCACCATAATGCCTGATGTTACAGGTAACTGCCAAAATAAAGGAAATACGTGTGTAAATGAGGGATGCAAAGTATATTGAAAGCAGGTGCTTCCACACAGGTGTGATTCCTGAGTTAATTAAGCAATTAACATCCTATCATGCTTAGGGTCATGTATAGAGATGGCTAGTTGCCCATTATTTGGGATACCATGGCTAGAAGAAGAGATCTCAGTGACTGAAAGAGGCATCTCAAAGGAGCATAGGTGTTGTTTTTTATAGAATGTGACATTTTGAGGAAGAGAATTATCTTTCCAGACTCACGCTTGTTTATAAAGAGAAAAAGGGACCCGCTGTACCCAAATGAACAAATGGCGGGAATCAACGCAATTGTGCGTTAGATGATACATTCTCAGGATTGGTGAGCCTATTTTGTTGATATTTCTTGGTTACTGTGTTCATTTTGACTAAACAGTATGTTCTGAAGAGGTGTGTGTGTAGTACGATTAGTACACAGTATACGCTACTGGTCAAAAGTTTTAGAACACCTAATTCAAGGGATTTTATTTTTACTATTTTCTACATTGTAGAATAGTAGTGAAGACATCAAAACTATGATATAACACATGGAATCAAGTTGTAACCAAAAAAAGTGTTAAACAAATCAATGTATTTGAGATTCTTCAAATAGCCACCCTTTGCCTTGATGACATCTTTGCACACGCATTCTCTCAACAAGCTTCATGATGTAGTCACCTGGAATGCATTTCATTTAACAGGTGTGCCTTGTTAAAAGGTTAATTTGCGAAACTTCTTTCCTTCTTAGTGTGTTTGAGACAATCGTGTTCTGACAAGGTAGGGGTGGTGTACAGAAGATGGCCTTTTACCAAATAGGGCTAAGTCTATATTATGGCAAGAACAGCTCAAATAAGCAAGGAGAAACTACAGTCCATCGCTACTTTAAGACATGAAGATCTGTCAATACAGAACATTTCAAGAACTTTGAAAGTTTCTTCAAGTGCAGTCGTAACAACCATCAAGCGCTATGGAACTGGCTCTCATGAGGACCGCCACAGGAATGGAAGACGGCGAGTTACCTCTGCTGCAGATATGCGAGTTACTTACCAGCCTCAGAAATTGCAGCCCAAATAAATGTTTGAGTTCAAGTAAGACACATTACAAGATCAACTGTTCAGGAGACTGTGTGAATCAGGCCTTCATGGTCAAATTGCGGCAAAGAAACCATTACTAAAGGACTTAATAATAATAATAATAAGAGACTTGCTTTGGCCAAGAAACAAGAGAAATGGACGTTAGACCTGTGGAAATTTGTCCTTTGGTCTGAACTTCAAATGGGAGATTTTTGGTTCTAACCGCTGGGTCTTTGTGAGATGCGGTGTGGGTGAACGGATGATTTCTGCATGTGTATTTCCCACCGTGAAGCATGGAGTTGGGGGTGCTTTTCTGTTGACACTCTTTGGTTTATTTAGAATTCAAGGCGCACTTAACCAGCATGGCTACCACAGCATTCAGCAGCGATATGCCATCCCATCTGGTTTGTGCTTAGTGCGACAATCATTTGTTTTTCAACAGGACAATGACCCAACACACCTCCAGGCTGTGTAAGGACTATTTGACCAAGAAGGTGAGTGATGGAGTGCTGCATCAGTTGACCTGGCCCCCCACAATCACCTGGCCTCAACACAATTCAGATGGTTTGGGATTAGTTAGACCGCAGAGTGAAGGAAAAGCAGCCAACAAGTGCTCAGCATATGTGGGAACTCCTTCAAGACTGTCGGAAAATCATTCCAGGTGAAGCTGGTTGAGAGAATGCCAAGAGTGTGCAAAGCTGTCATCAAGGCAAAGGGTGGCTATTTGAAGAAATATTTTGTTTAACACTTTTCTTGGCTACTACATGAGTCCATATGTTATTTCATAGTTTTGATGTCTTCACAGTTATTATACAATGTCAAAAATAAAGAAAAACCCTTGAATGAGTAGGTGTTCTAAAACTTTTGACCGTAAGTATATACAGAACAAAAATATAAACACCATGCAAAGTGTTGGTCCCATGTTTCGTGAGCTGAATTAAAAGATCCCCAGCATGATCATTACACAGTTGCATCTTGTGCTAGAAACGATTAAAGGCCACTCTAAAATGTGCAGTTTTGTTACAACACAATGCCACAGATGTCTTGAGGGAGCGTGCATTTGGAAAGCTGTTGCTAGAGAATTGAGTGTTTTAATTTCTCAACCGCAAGCCGCCTCAACATTTGTTTTAGAGAATTTGGCAGTACGTCCAACTGGCTTAACAGCCGCTGACCACGTAAAAATGCCAGCTCAGGACCTCCACGTCCGGCTTCTTCACCAGCAGGATTGTCTGAGACCAGCTTCCCGGACAGCTGATGAAGCTGGGTTTGCACAACCAAATAATTTCTGCTCAAACTGTCTCAGTGAAGTTCTTCTGCGTGCTGATGGTCTTGACCAGGGTCTTGACCTGACTTCAGTGGGCAAATGCTCACCTTCGATGGTCACTGGCACACTGGAGAAGTGTACTCTTCATGGATGAATCACGATTTCAACTGTACCGGGCAAATGCATGGCGTTGTGTAGGCAAGCAGTTTGCTGACGTCAACGTGGTGAATAGAGTGCCCCATGGGGGGGTCATGGTATAAGCAGGCATAAGCTATGGACAACGAACACAATTGCAGTTTATTGATGGCAATTTGAATGCACAGAGATACCGTGAACAAATCCTGGGGAACATCGTCTTGCCATTCATCCACCGCCATCACCTCATGTTTCAGCATGATAATGCATGGCCCCATGTCGCAAGTATCTGTATACATTTCCTGGAAGCTGAAAATTTCCCTGTTGTATATTCACCAGACATGTTACCCATTGATCATGTTTGGGATGCTCTGGATTGACATGTAGGACCGCGTGTTCCAGTTCCTGCCAATATCCAGCAACTTCGCACAGCCATTGAAGAGATATGTTGCGCTGCATGTGGCAATGGTGGTCACACCAGATACTGACTGGTTTTCTTATCCACACCCTTTTCTTTTGAAGGCATCTGACCAACAGATGCAGTCTGTATTACCAGTCTTGAAATCCATAGATTAGGGCCTAACTTATTTCAGTTGATTGATTTCCTTATTTGAGTTGTAACTTTTTTATTTTTTTTTTTTATTTTTTTTATTGTTGTGTGTTTTTTTTAAAATGTTTTTGTTGTGGGCAAATGCTGTTAGAAGTAGGCAAGACATTTCAGACATGGTGTGTGTCAGTAAGCAGGAACTCTACCCAATTGAACACTTTTGTGAGATTCTAGAGCGGTGCCTGACACGTAGTTTTCCACCACTATCAACAAAACACCAAATGGTGGTATTTCTCATGAAAGAATTGTCGCATCCCTCCAAGAGTTCCAGACCCTTGTAGAATCTATGACAAGGTGCATTGAAGCTGTTCTGCCTCATGGTGGCCCAACACCTTATTAAGACACTTTATGTTGGTGTTTCCTATATTTTGTCAGTTCCCTGTATTTGTAGCCTGTAAGGTGTTCATTTAGAATGTCTCATGTGGTAACGGCCTTCGTTCCTGCTGTGTTTTTGTTCTGTATGTCAGGTGACTTCTCATGGAGTGGTGCGGAGCAGGCTCCGGGGGTGACTCCTGCCCTGGTAATGCCAACGGTCACTCCCGTCCTGCCAGGGCTGGAGGAGGACGAGGATGGGGTGGAGTACATGGAGGAGGACATCCAGGCCACGGTGGCTCGTCTGACAGAGGGCTTCTCAGCCCTGCGCTCCGTCCTCACCCCACTCTTCTTCAGAGGCCTCTTTGCCTTCCTTACCTGGTGGGTGGCCGCCTGCCAGGTCATCAGCAGCCTGTTTGGCATCTACTTCCACCAGTACCTCATGCAGAACTGAGGAAGAATACACAGAACTACACTATCCACAATATCTAGCTAACACAAGCCCAGTGTGATGTAGGCAGGTAAAACTCTTTTAACACAACAGAAGGACAGGATGGGTGCTCTTGTCTTACTGTAACTAAGGTGTCACGGATGTAAAAAGAATGAAAAAAATACAAGGCTTTCTTCTGACACACTACTACTTTGTTGTCCTGGGACACAGATCATGTTGCCTGTGACTGCCTGGGGACTATGATGGAGATGCAGTATAATGGGTCAACTCTGTCCCTTGCTACTTAACACATTTATCTTATGCCAGTGTTAACCTTATTCATTTTTCATCACATAATATTGTTAAATGCTGCAAATGAGACTTTACTATTAGGAAAAAGGTACCACTACACTACAGCCTAGTTTGCTATTAGACAGATTCAGAAGCTCTTGATGGTTTTTAAAATTGTCGTCCTATAGTTCTGCTAATACCGTACCGATTGTCATGAACCCATGGAGTTCAGTCTATGTAGCAGTCATCACCACTTGTGTATGGATTGATCAAACTCGGGCCTCGCCTGTTCATTCTCCTTAATCATTTATATCCACTTTTAAAACGAAGCACAGAGGATCAGTTACTGTGTTTATTTAATGAAGGGATTCAAAGAGGAATTCCAAGTGCCTGGAAACTCAGGGATTTTAAGTCAATGATATGATCTTTTTTCATGAAATGTTTTATTCTCTGTAAAATGGTAGACTGGTGATAGACATTTATCTGTATCATTTGATAACACTCCGGCCCAGACTGGATTTGGCCAAATGTACCTGTTATCAACCATCTTTCAGTCTCAGCAAAGTTTGTTAGTTGTTTGAACAAGGTACTTTGTCTTTTATTGCTGCCAAACTATAATTTACAGATGTAGGCTTATAACAAATCTCACTTAACTTAAACCTAGGTCTGAAATGCGTTGCTGATTGTAGTGTCAACGTTTTGTTTTTTAATGTATTTATTTCTACTCTATTGCCCCTGGTCATATTGTGTTGGAAAGGTACAGGTGTCGTGCTGCTGTACGTTTGGGTCATGGTTTATGGCACGTGATTTATTTGATTGAATGTTCGCTAATCATTTCACGGTGTGTGTGGTTTGTATGAAGATGCTGTTTTTACAATTAAGAGACTTCTGAATGCATGGCGGTAACTTTAGTTGTGTACAAGTGTTTTTATTTGGTTGTGTGGCTTAATAAAACAATAATTTAATATTGTTATGATTCTTTTCAATCTTTAGTTTTTAGTATGCCAAAATCACATGTTTTGATTATCCCAGCAAATTGTAAATTTCAGATTTTATTTTCTCCCAATGACACCTTCTCTGTTCTTATAAAGCATAGGAGATAAGGGTGATAAAAGATGGGGGTCCTTCAAAGTTAATCATTTGACAAAAGACCATGCATGACAACGGTGAGTATAGCTGCTGAATTGGGCATTCACCTCTGACCTTAATTATTGATAATTGCCTTGCACTTATTCTGTCTCAACAATCTGATATAGACAAATATTTTTTGTAAGTATATTTAGATTTTTCGATCGTAGTATGTTCAATATCATATAGCTTTGTAGCAATGTGATGCTAACTTATGTCAAATTTCTCAAATGGTATATTTTTGTGGATATCACTTACTGTGAAATAATATTGGTAAAACCAGCTTGTACAGTGCTAAGGAACAGGACCTTCCCTCAGACACAGCCAGAAAGGCCCTTTTTTTAAAAAACATTTTTTTTTTAGCTTTATTCAACTAGGCAAGTCAGTTGAGAACAAATTCTTATTTTCAATGACGGCTTAACTGCCTGTTCAGGGGCAGAACGACAGATTTGTACTTTGTCAGCTTGGGGGTTTGAACTTGCAACCTTCCGGTTACTAGTCCAACGCTCTAACCACTAGGCTACCCTGCCACCCCAATGATTTATTGAAGATTTCGGGAGGGACTGACTTATCTGAGCCTTCACGTGCTGGTGAGGTGGGAATGTTTCATTGGAGGATATCGATAGTGCTCGAGCACAGAACTAGATGGGACCAGATAACACATTGGAACTTTGTTATGGATGGCTGAGATTCTGATCTTGAATGTCTGTTTCACTAACAATCTTTTTCTGTTTGACAACATTTTTTTAATAATTTGAGTGACATTTCTGGAAAAAAATGCTTTTCAGATCACGGAGCATTTTACAATGATGTCAAAACCGCTATTATGAGTACTTTGACATCCTTCTGAGAATTTTCTACCTAACCCTCTATTGCTCCTCCTGGTATAAGGCCTATATAAAATGTATGTGGCGGGGCTTGCTCTGCTCTTAAGGCCAGGCAGATTCAGGCCTTTACTAGCCTCTGACAGGTCTGGGAGAGTGTCTGGCTTAATGAACTGGAAGGTGACAGGGTTGACATATCTATATAATCACATTAATTATGTGCATGTGTTTGGAGGCCCCCAGTCTGCAGCCTGCAGTCACCATGGCTGTTGCTATAGGGACCAGGCAGCGACCAGACAACGGAGGCTTCAGTCATGCCCTGCAGACTGGCCCTATCCTCAGGGGAGCTGCCCAGACACCACCCCTGTGACTCTTTTCATTTGGGGAGTAGAGGCCATGCTGACGGGTGGGAGAGGGATAATTCTAGCCAATTTCATTCTGGTTATTCTAAATTGTAGGGAAATGCTCTAGGGAAGAAGAAGAGGGAAGAACATATTCACTGTATGTGATGTCCAGCTGTTATTGTAAGGCATTTTGTATTGTATGCACACTATATAAAGCTTGTCTGGTTTTAGTGTTCCTTCATTCTTGTTCCCCCCTCAGTTGGAACCTAGTGGTTTGACATGATAGTGAGTGACAAGATGTATTCAGTGGAACAATCTAGATAAATGGACACATGAAAGATACACGTAGTAGATAGCATTTTATCAGTCTTCAGATAAATATACATCAAAGGAAATGCTGTGACTTCTGAATCAACGTTTTTTAAATTAGTCAATTAGATGTACAGCCTTCGGGTCAAAATAACTTACAAATCAAATATTGCTAATTGAAAGGCAGCCACATCATTAAAATAAGTATAAAGCCATGGGTTGTTTTGATAAATACTGCCAGCGCTGACACTACCCACTGGGCACATATGTCATTCCAAAGTATAGTTTTGATATACATTTGGTTGTGTTGTCAACTAATGTAAATTCAACATGAAATCAATAAAAAAATGTCACAATGTCATTGTATTTAGGTTAAAGATGAGATTTCCTCACGTTGATGACTTTCTGCAAATCCAATCAGTTTTCCACGTTAATTCAACGTCATCACATTGTTTTTTGTTGTTGTTGAAATGACATGGAAACAACATTGATTCAACCAGTTTTTGCCCAGTGGTATTGATGTGCTGGAATAACCTGTGTGGTTTTTACTGACAAGTGCTTTAATTCAAAAATATGTCGAAATAACTTGAATGTGTCTGTGAGAATACTGTTTGTAACTGAAGTTACTGTTTTTACCTTTCTACATTTATCCACAGTTGAAATAGTTTGTTAGACACATAAACATTTCTCCTGGCAATAATTCCATGTTGTCAATCAGAACCTGCCCATATACCCTCTATGTATGTCTTCAATACACTAATTATGCAGTTTTATCTGAATAGCATCACATTGCACTGCATTAACTTGTCACTTTTGCCATGGAAAATCAGATAATTAATTGCCAGTAGAAGCACTAATGGCTGATTCTTTCTGCATTGTCTTGCCTTCAGAGTGATAGTGTGAAATATGTTGACCTCTTGTGGACTAAGGAGTTCACTTCAATCTACACACAAACCCACAAGAAACTAAACGGATACAAGATAATTTTACATGAACTATTTTCATGTGACTTTTTAAACATTAAATTGATAAATGAAACAATAACACGCCACAAATGATCTGCATAAAACACAAAAATCATTAAAAAATATATATATAAAAACTCACACGAGCAATAAAATGTGTCTTAATGTTTTTTTTCCATAGACAAAAGTTCATTTATGCAGTTTATTTGATAGGTGTCTGATTGTCAACATACCCTATTCCCATTGACCCACTGAAAATGTGTTTCCTTTTCAGGAATTAATAAATAACTGGAATTTATTTAAACAAAATACAACAGTGCTGAAAGTAGTAAAGCTCAACTTTATAAAATGGTTATAGTGAATATGGACCTTGAGCATCACAAGCAGGAATAGATTGAAGATGTATGATGATGACTAGTAATGATTCTTATACACCATTATATGCTAAATGTTGGCTTGTTTTGGATATTGCTTCACAAATAATTAAATTGAACACAATATCCATTTATAAGAAATAAAGCACATGTTACATTCCCTTTAGTCTTAAATTTGTCATAATTTTGCATTACTAAGGCCAGTGTCCAAAAATAAAGACTTTAACTATGTAGTATATAGTGCAAAAACAAACAGCTTTGCTCAGTAATTTTCTAGCCTTAAAAAGCAACACTAACCCTGTATAATGGAACCAATGATCCAAATCCCTGAGAGACTTATTGATGCACAGATTTTAAATCCCAAATCCATAATTGCAGATTGCATCTTTGTTTTTCTTTAATCAATTCCTATCCAGACTAACTTCCCACTCACTATCACAGAGGGCGTGCCACTATGATAGATGAGTAGAACCTTGGTGCTCCCTAATCGGTCTCCTGTGAGCTGACCACTTCATTGATTTTAGGCTAAAGGCTAAAGCATTAAAGTTATATACAGTGCCTCCGAAAAGTATTCAGACCCCTTGACTTCCACATTTTTGTTACATTACAACCTTATTCTAAAATGTATTAAATAGAAAAAATCCTCAGCAATCTACACACAATACCTCATCATGACAAAACATATATACCTTATTTACAAACCAAGCCATGAGGTCAAAGGAATTGTCGGTAGATCTCCGAGACAGGATTGTGTCGAGGCACAGATCTGGGGAAGGGTACCAAAAAATGTTTGCAGCGTTAAAGGTCCCCAAGAACACATTGGCCTCCATCATTCTTCAGTGGAAGAAGTTTGGAACCACCAAGACTCTTCCTTGAGCTGGCCGCCTGGCCAAACTGAGCAATTGGGGGAGAAGGGCCTTGGTCAGGGAGGTGACCAAGAACCCGATAATCACTCTGATAGAGCTAGAGAGTTCCTTTGGAGATGGGAGAACCTTCAAGGAGGACAACCATCTCTGCAGCACTCCACCATCAGGCCTTTATGGTAGAGTGGCCAGATGGAAGCCACTCCCCAGTAAAATGCACATGACAGTCTGCTTGGAGTTTGCCAAAAGGCACCTAAAGACTCTCAGACCATGAGAAACAAGATTCTCTGGTCTGATGAAAACAAGATTGAACACTTTGGCCTGAACGCCAACAGTCACGTCTGGAGGAAACCTAGCACCATTCCTATGGTGAAGCATAGTGGTGGCAGAATCATGCAGTGGGGATGTTTCTCAGCGGCATTGACTGAGAGACGAGTCAGGATCGAGGCAAAGATGAACGGAGCAAAGTACAGCGATATCCTTGATGAAAACCTGCTCCAGAGCACTCAGGACCTCAGACTGGGGTGAAGATTCACTTTCCAACAGGATAACGATCCAGAGCAGACAGCCAACACAATGCAGGAGTGTTTTTGGACAAGTCTCTGAATGTCCTTGAGTGGCCGAGCCAGAGCCCAAACTTGAACCTGATCTAACATCTTTGGAGAGACCTGAAAATAGCTGTGCAGCAACGCTTCCCATCCAACCTGACAGATATTGAGAGGATCTGTAGAGAAGAATGGGAGAATCTCCCCAAATACAGGTGTGTCAAGCTTGTTGCGTCATACCCAAAAAGACTTGAGGCTGTAATCACTGCCAAAGGTGATTCAACAAAGTACTGAGTAAAGGGTCTGAATTCATGTTAAAAATGGCTAAAAACCTATTTTTGCTTTGTCATTATGGGGTATTGTGTGTAGATTGATGAAAAAAAAACAATTTATTCAATTTTAGAATAAGACTGTAATCTAACAAAATGTGGAAAAAGTCAAGGGGTCTGAATACTTTCCAAAGGCACTGTAACTGGGGACCTGAATGTAAAGTACTACTCTGAAACACAGTGCTCTAAGAACATGGCTAAATGACTGAATCTCCCTTACCCTCTGCTCTGTAGCTCAAACAGGATGAGAGAACCACACTGATATGTGGTTTGACATACCCTCTGACCCCAACACACAGACAAACCAACAAAACCCAACAACACACCCAGCAATATATCAGGATCAGAGAGGCAGTGACACATGTTCATCACCCACAAGGGAGAGTCCAGCCCAGCTCTAAGGGGGGTCTTTCTTTCCTCTGGGATGATGTGAATTAATGAACCTCATCTCCCCATCCTCCTCTCTCTGTGAGTGGGCAACCATGTGGCAAGCTTGCTTTGGCTTGAAGGAGGGTGGGTGATGTGTGGTAGTCACTGCCAACTATCTCTGCCACCCATCGCTAATTTCTAATTGCCTCAGGGGCAGCCCCCCTTTCTCCTCTGCCCCTTGCTGAGCCGGGTAGGGAAAACCTCCTTTGGGGAATTCCTCTCTCTCATTGGCTGGGTAAGGTTCCTGGGGGGTGTGGCGAGCAGAATCGGGGGTGCTCATTGGAGAGTGCTGCCTCAGATGTTGCAGCGGCGGAGAGGTCGCAGAGCAGATGCGCTCCGGGGAGGCTCGCTCTGATTTGATGCTGAGGTTGAGGGAGGGGTGAGGAGGAGTGGTGGGGGTGGAGGCCTGAGAGGGAAAAGAGCACCCTCTGCTGGACATCCTGGTACACAGCAAGCAGACAGAGAAAAGGGAAGAGAATATGCATCACATAGAGCGGGGGTATTCAACTCATACCCTACGAAGTCCGAGGCCTGCTGGTTTTCTGTTCTACCTGATAATGAATTGCACCCAGGTCTAAATTAGTCCCTGATTAGAGGGGAACACTGAAAAAACGCAGTGGAACTGGCTTTGAGGTCAAAAGTTGAGTTTGAGGGACATAGAGCATGAAATAAATCCCCACATGCTATTTTTCCTATAAAGGGCACTAGAAGACTCATCACAACAGTATCATGGTCCATCCTTGTTCAATGTTTAACACTTAGTAATTGAGTAAGGTTTCATATCAGTGGTCTTACGCTGGGCTGAGGTGGGGTACATGTTGCTCCTGCTGTTGTGCCGTCTGCCACGGGTTCACTGTACCACGCTGTAGACTCACAGCATGGGAGAAACCTGGGTGGCTGTAGTCTGGGACAGAGGAGAATGATTATTTTATATCACTAACTAAGAAGCACATACAGATGTCAGAAGAGCAGAGATGCAGTCTTACCAGATGGTCCAGCAGAGAGGCCGTAGCCCCCAAGACTCTGGCCCAGCAGACCTGCCTTCCCCATGGTCAGCATGTGGTTCCCTGGGTGCATGCCCTGGTACAGTATGCCTCTCTTAACATTACATGGAGAGAGAAGCAGTTACTCAGTTCAAAACATTATAAACTGGGTGGTTCCAGCCCTGAATGCTGATTGGCTAAAAGCCGTGGTATATCAGACCGTATATCATGGGTATGACAAAACATTTATTTCTACTTCTCTTATTATGTTGGTAATCAGTTTATAATAGCAATAAGGCACCTCAGGGGTTTGTGATATATGGCCAATATACAGTGCCTTGCGAAAGTATTCGGCCCCCTTGAACTTTGCGACCTTTTGCCACATTTCAGGCTTCAAACATAAAGATATAAAACTGTATTTTTTTGTGAAGAATCAACAACAAGTGGGACACAATCATGAAGTGGAACGACATTTATTGGATATTTCAAACTTTTTTAACAAATCAAAAACTGAAAAATTGGGCGTGCAAAATTATTCAGCCCCTTTACTTTCAGTGCAGCAAACTCTCTCCAGAAGTTCAGTGAGGATCTCTGAATGATCCAATGTTGACCTAAATGACTAATGATGATAAATACAATCCACCTGTGTGTAATCAAGTCTCCGTATAAATGCACCTGCACTGTGATAGTCTCAGAGGTCCGTTAAAAGCGCAGAGAGCATCATGAAGAACAAGGAACACACCAGGCAGGTCCGAGATACTGTTGTGAAGAAGTTTAAAGCCCGGATTTGGATGCAAAAAGATTTCCCAAGCTTTAAACATCCCAAGGAGCACTGTGCAAGCGATAATATTGAAATGGAAGGAGTATCAGACCACTGCAAATCTACCAAGACCTGGCCGTCCCTCTAAACTTTCAGCTCATATAAGGAGAAGACTGATCAGAGTTGCAGCCAAGAGGCCCATGATCACTCTGGATGAACTGCAGAGATCTACAGCTGAGGTGGGAGACTCTGTCCATAGGACAACAATCAGTCGTATATTGCACAAATCTGGCCTTTATGGAAGAGTGGCAAGAAAGCCATTTCTTAAAGATATCCATAAAAAGTGTTGTTTAAAGTTTGCCACAAGCCACCTGGGAGACACACCAAACATGTGGAAGAAGGTGCTCTGGTCAGATTAAACCAAAATTGAACTTTTTGGCAACAATGCAAAACGTTATGTTTGGCGTAAAAGCAACACAGCTAAACACACCATCCCCACTGTCAAACATGGTGGTGGCAGCATCATGGTTGGGCCTGCTTTTCTTCAGCAGGGACAGGGAAGATGGTTAAAATTGATGGGAAGATGGATGGAGCCAAATACAGGACCATTCTGGAAGAAAACCTGATGGAGTCTGTAAAAGACCTGAGACTGGGACGGAGATTTGTCTTCCAACAAGACAATGATCCAAAACATAAAGCAAAATCTACAATGGAATGGTTCAAAAGTAAACATATCCAGGTGTTAGAATGGCCAAGTCAAAGTCCAGACCTGAATCCAATCGAGAATCTGTGGAAAGAACTGAAAACTGCTGTTCACAAATGCTCTCCATCCAACAACTGACAACTGTGAGCGTTCTTCTTATCGAATTCCAAGGCGCATATTTAAGATGTTAGAAGAACTCTACACATTTACTTTTCGTCAGCCAACAAGATGAGTAGGCCTAACGAACAGCAAAAGCATTAGCCTATGTCAATCTACTATCCACCATAGTACAACGGTTGACGTATTCTATTGGTCAACTTGTCCTTCTGTGCGAGAAATAAATATTCCAAACATTTTCTGGGACAGTTGTGGGTGTAAGGACAGACGCTGGAGACAAGAAGCAAGTGCAGGGAGTGAACATTTAATGAAACACGGACAGGAACAGAATATGGACAGCGTCTGGACAGGGAAACAAAAAGAATGCGACACAGGGAAAAAACTGAGGAGCAGACAGATATAGAGGGGCAATCAACAAAGTAAGGAAGTCCAGGTGAGTCCAATGAGTCTTGATGTGCGTAATGATGGTGACAGGTCTGCGTAATGAAGGGCTGCCTGGCGCAAAGCGGGAGCAGGTGTGACAGTACCCTCCTTTTAGGGGTGCCACCCTGCATCCCACCTGGGCGAGCCTGATGGGCTGGCCGAGGCATGGCGCTGGACTAGCCGGCTGAGGCGTAGAAGCCCGACGATCCGGCTGAGGCATGAAAGCCTGACGATCCCGCTGGGGCGTGGGAGCCTGATGGGCCGGCTGAGGCATGATGTGGGACAGGAGCCCGATGAGCCGGCTGACGCGTAGGAGCCCGACGAGCCGGCTGAGGCATGACGTGGGATGTGTGCCTGCCGTTCCAACCGAGGAAAGGAAACCTCTCGAGCTAGCTACGGCATGGAAGCCTGACGAACCAGCTGAGGCACCCCCTGTTTCATCGGTCACCACCAAAAACTAAAAACAAGAACTCCCTGATGCTTCAAATAGTGGTGTCAGCATTCTGTAAGGACAGACGCTGGAGACAAGAATCAAGTACAGGGAGTGAACATTTAATGAAACATGGACAGGAACAGAATACGGACAGCATCTGGACAGGGGAAAACAAAATGACAATAATGCTGATGCGGGTAACAAACTGAGGAGCAGAAAGATGTAGTGGGGCAATCAACAAAGTAAAGGAGTTCAGGTAAGTCCAATGAGTGCTGATGTGCGTAATGATGGTGACAGGTGTACGTAATGAAGGGCAGCCTGGCGCCAGAGAGGGGAAGTGGAGGCAGGCGTGACAGTGGGATGCGATAGATCCCAAATTAATGCAACCACTCACATCAAAAACCTTTTAAAAGAGGCTGATGCAACAGATTAGAACATGTATCTTACAATGCTGATAAAATATTAGGCTATTTCTTCACATTATAAGCGCAGCAACACCAGTTGTGAGCGGATGAATGTGCTTAATTTTAAGAAGTTATATGGCCACTTTAGTTGTGATACAAACCATATCAAAACATATAGGCTCATGGGCTAGGCTACATGTGGTGTGGGACTATGATGTATTGCCTTACTGCACACAAGCTGGGCATTATTCACAAATGATAATATATCATCAACAAGTGATAGGCTAACACTGTCACCCATCAGACTATTCTTGATTTAATCTTGTCTTCACATATACAAAATAATATTTGTGTGGAATTAGTTTTGATTTAGAATGGACCATTATCATGCACCTGTCTCGGAACAGGGGCAGGGGAAAAAGACATGTCACCTATGACCTTACAGTGCATTCGGTATTCAGACCTCTTGACTTTTTCCACATTTTGTTAAGTTTCAGCCTTATTCTAAAATCTAAACACAATACCCCATAATGACAAACCAAAAACAGGTCTTTAGAAATTTTAGCAAATGTATAAAAAAATTAATAATGAAATATAGCATTAACATGAGTATTCAGAACCATGTCCAATCAATTGAATTTACCACAGGTGGACTCCAATCAAGTTGTAGAAACATGCCCCTGGGCTCAATTTCAAGTCTCAGAGCAAAGGGTCTGAATACTTATGTTAATAAGGTATTTCCATTTTTTATTTTTTATTCATTTGCAAAAATGTCTAAAAACCGGTTTTCACTTTGTCATTATGGGGTATTGTTTGCAAATGGAAAAAATGTATTCTATCCATTTTAGAATAAGGCTGTAACGTAACAAAACGTGGAAAAGGAGAAGGGGTCTGAATACTTTCCAAATACACTGTAAATAGCAAATGTAGGACGCTTATTCCATGGTTCCTTTTCATGCCAGCCAGATAAGCTATTCTCCTGCTGTAAAGCAAAGCAATGTGCTTAATATTAGGAGTTGAGAAAGTTGAGAAATAAACTGATGGGATCCTCCTTAAGAGGCCATCAAAACTCTGTTTTCTTACGCAATTGCATAGCCTACAGAAATGTTGCGCAACATGAGCTCATGGGCTCTCATTAAGTGTTTGATTTGATTTTCGAATACATTTGCATTGATGTCAGAGTGACTAGAGGGACAATAGAGTGCTGAGTACCAGGCAGTTATCAAGTTTGGTAGACTACTATTGACCATCAGCAGCATCAGAGCTTGGAGAAGCCTAGTTATCGTGACTAAGTGGTTACATGGAATTTGACTGCTGTCATGCCTCGTGACTGCCGGTGTGGTGGTAATATGGTCACCGTAACATAACCCTGATCTCTGATTGGTCCCTTCATAATGACATCGTCATAACCCTGCTCTCTGATTGGTCCTTCATAATGACAGCAACATAATGATACTGTCATTACCCTGCTCTCTGATTGGTCAATCATAATGACATCGTCATAACCCTACTCTCTGATTGTTCCATCATAATGAAATCACCATAACCCTGCTCTTTAATTGGTCCCGTTGTAATGATATTGTGATAACCCCCAGTAAGACTAGCTGTCGCCATTGGCGTCGGCTAATGGGGATCCTAATAATACAAATAAAAATGTATTTGTTATTGGTCCCTTCATAATAACATCCTCATAACCCTGCTCTCTGATTGGTCCCTTTGTAATGACATTGTCATAACCCTGCTCTCTGATTGGTCCTTGATAAGGACCATGAGGGATAGTGAAACTATATTCTATAGCCTGCAGTACTGCAAAACCTCCTGCTAACCTCTTGTTATGACTGACAAGTAGGATTTAAGAGATCCTTACAGCACTGTTGAGGTTGGCGCGAATGCCACCCATACCAGGGTGGCTCTCTGCCCGCCGGTTGTCATTGCCCAGGTTCAAAGGGGGAGGAGTCTTCATCTCCAAGGCCCGGCTCAGGTTGCCATGGGAGAACATGGAGTAGCCAATACCTTTACAGAGAGAAAAGAAATAGGAAGTGAGAAACAAGATGTGGGTAGAATAATGTTTCACTCACAGACAGTACACTCATTCACTCTCTCTCAATCTCTCTCACTCACTCCACCTGTAAAACAGAAGTTCTTTTTTAGGATTAAACTTTATCTCTTGTAGACATGTGGCACTTCAGATTACCAAAACGTACATTGTTAATGTTAACCTCATGATGAAAAATGTATTCACACCTTGATAATAACTACATTAAGTCAGTAAGCATAAGCATTTTTTTTTTTACATATGTTTTGGTCATATGTATTGATAAAAAGGGAAAATTACAAACATCATAATGTACAGTGTAAAGCATTTCAAAATGCAGCGTTAATTGACTACATAGTTCAGCTGCGATGGCAAACCATTGAGTGGCATCCCTACTACTAACTATAGAGTATGAAAAATGGAGTTGAGCTCAACTGAGATGACCAGCAGGTGCAACACACTCACTGCTCAGAAACCAAAGATCAGCCTCCAGACGCTGTTTCACTCGTGGGGGGGGACTGTTTCACACAGCACGTAAGCATGCACACACACGCACACGCACACACACACACACACACACACACACACACACACACACACACACACACACACACACACACACACACACACACTTCCTGTTTGAACAGCCAGCTGCACAGCACTGAGGTGGCCCCACATTCTGTAGGCAATCAATGACAAGAATGGTACCTCTAACCCTCTAGGAATGTTTGCAAAGAAGAACCCAGGGGGCCAGGTCTTACCTGAGTGTGGAGACATGAAGGCAGCGTGGCTGTGGGGCCCTGCAGGGCTGACTGAGCCTGGTCTGGGGCCCAGTGGCTTGAAGGCAGGGGGTCTGTGGGAGCTCAGGCTGGGGTTGGACGAGTTGGGGTATCCATTCTCACAGCCAGCAGTCACCAGGAACTGGGCCTCGGGTGAGAGCAGGGAGGGGGCCTGAGGAGAAATATGGGAGAGTGTCTGTTTCAGTTGAGATCAGAAAGTTAGGTCTTTTGCAGCTGCATTGTACTGCTAAAGTATCTCTTTAAGTACAAAATGTGCTCACTGAGTCAAATTAATGGTTTGACCGTTCAATAGAATCATTTTCTCAAACTGGCATTCTTCACTGAATACAACAAATCAATGAAACAGCTTTAGTCCATTTACAGCCTTTGGTTCAGACAGCATGTGTCTCATAAGACAAGTGTGAGTAGTTACATAGTAGCGCTGGCGGGCCACGGAGAGGTCCATGCCCTCGCTTAGTGGACCGAACTTCTCTGCTGCAACCTGCATGGGCTCCTCAGTGTCCAGCAGCTCTGTCCCGTCCAGACCCAGGCCTTTTCTCCGCAGAGTCTACAGCAACAGGACAGAGAAAAGAGCAGCACACAGACATTACCTCAAGGATATCACAGCCTGTTTATACTATTGCCTCTTTGGGATGACCTAATGATACAGAAGTGGGCTGTACCAACATTGTTTTTTCAATGCGTTATAGGGTTGCCCAAGTAAGCATTTCATAAGCTTAAGCATTTAAACATCAAAGCTAAGGAATTAATGTAATTGGAACCTTGGACATAACAAATGACTAAACATACATACTGTATAGGAGAACATGTTGAGTAATGTCTGGACCTAGTAATGTCATAGGCTTACCTCCATTATGTCTGCGTTGGTCCTACTCTCGTGAGGCTCGCTGTACTCTGTGTACTTGAGTAGGACCTTGTCCATGTCAGTGCTGGCGTACTGGAACAGACGGTTGGTGCTGTTGAAGATGATGAGGGCAATCTCACAGTCACACAACACACTCAGCTCATACGCCTTCTTCATCAGGCCAAACTTACGCTTGGTGAAAGTAACCTGGGGACAGAAACATATTGGTTCAATGTATTATTTATCATGTGGGACTGTTTAACTAAACCATGGCAAATACAATAATGATGGAAAGTGATAGAAATAATCAAAGAGTTGTACCTGTCTATTTCGCTGGTCCAGGATACGAGAGATTTGTATTTTTTTCCTTCCCATTGTGATCGCAGTCTGACAGGTGGCTTTACACTGTGAAAAAATATCACATTTTCATCAAGACTCAATCATTTTAACTCATCACCTTTTCATCACATAATAGAGAGAACATTTCACCAGGATATCCCATTGCGATAAATAATCTCTTGTAGATCTCATGGCAACATCAACAAACAATTACACAATCAAACCTGACAAACTTTCAAAAAGCAAACCATATGGTTGAGACCACTGCACTTTGGTATTTTATTAGGATCCCCATTAGCTGTTCAAAAACGGCAGCTACTCCTCCTGGGGTCCACACAAAACATGAAACATGACATAATAAAGAACATTAATAGACAAGAACAGCTCAAGGACAGAACTACCTACACATAAAAAAGGCACACGTAGCCTACATTTCAATACATACACACAAACTATCTAGGTCAAATAGGGGAGAGGCGTTGTGCCGTAATTCTTTAAACCAGGTTTGCTGTTTATTTGAGCAATATGAGATGGAACGGAGTTCCATGCAATAATGGCTCTATGTAATACTCTACGCTTTCTTGAATTTGTTCTGGATTTGGGGACTGTGTAAATAGCCCCTCTTGTGGGGTAAGTGTGTGTGTCAGAGCTGTAAATTGACTATGCAAACAATTTGGGATTTTCAACACATTAATGTTTCTTACAAAAAGAAGAAGTGATGCAGTCAGTCTCTCCTCAACTCTTAGCCAAGGGAGACTGGCAGCATAGTATTTATATCAGCCCTCTGATTACAATGAAGAGCAAGACGTGCCGCTCTGTTCTGGGCCAGCTGCAGCTTAACTAGGTCTTTCCTTGCAGCACTCAACCCCAAGACTGGACAATAATCAAGATAAGACAAAACAAGAGCCTGCAGGACTTGCTTTTTGGAGTGTGGTGTCAAATAAGCAGAGCATCTCTTTATTATGGACAGACCTCTCAGGAATACCTGACATGATGACTCCTTGCTGTCCCCAGTCCACCTGACTGTGCTGCTGCTCCAGTTTCAACTATTCTGCCTTATTATTATTCGACCATGCTGGTCATTTATGAACATTTGAACATCTTGACCATGTTTTGTTATAATCTCCACCCGGCACAGCCAGAAGAGGACTGGCCACCCCACATAGCCTGGTTCCTCTCTAGGTTTCTTCCTAGGTTTTGGCCTTTCTAGGGAGTTTTTCCTAGCCACCGTGCTTCTACACCTACATTGCTTGCTGTTTGGGGTTTTAGGCTGGGTTTCTGTACAGCACTTTGAGATATCAGCTGATGTACGAAGGGCTATATAAATAAATCTGATTTGATTTGATTTGACCTCTCCCAATCTTTTCACCCATTTAATCTATATGTTTTGACAATGACCGTTTACAATCTAAGGTAACACCAAGTAATTTAGTCTCCTCAACTTGTTCAACAGCCACATCATTCATTACCAGATTCAACTGAGGTCTAGAACTTAGGGAATGATTTGTACCAAATACAATGCTTAGTTTTAGAAATGTTCAGGAGCAGTTTATTACTGGCCACCCATTTGAAAACAGACTGCATCTCTTTGTTAACTTCTTATGGCTGGGGGGCAGTATTGAGTAGCTTGGATGAATAAGGTGCCCAGAGTAAACGGCATGCTACTCAGGCCCAGAAGCTAAGATATGCATAGTATTAGTAGATTTGAATAGAAAACACTCTGAAGTTTCTAAAACTGTTTGAATGATGTCTGTGAGTATAACAGAACTCATTTGTCAGGCAAAAACCTGAGAAATCTGAGGTTTGTAGGTTTTCAAGTCTTTGCCTATCCAAGATACAGTGTACATTTGATCCGATTGCACTTCCTAAGGCTTCCACTAGATGCCAATAGTCTTTAGAACCTTGTTTCAGGCTTCTACTATGAAGGGGGAGCGAATAAGAGCTGTTTGAACCAGGGTTCTGGCAGAATGCCATGAGCTAAGTCTCGAGTGGTCGTGAGAGCTAGCTCTGTTCCTTTTCATTTCTAAAGACAAAGGAATTGTCCGGTTGAAACATTATTGAAGATTTATGATAAAAACATCCTAAAGATTGATTCTATACATCGTTTGACATGTTTCTACGAACTGTAATAGAACTTTTTAGATTTTTCGTCTGGACTTTGTGCTCGCGTTGTGCATTTGGAGTACTGAACTAAATGCGCGGACGAAAAGGAGGTATTTGGACATAAATTATGGACTTTATCGAACAAAACAAACATTTATTGTGGAACTGAGATTCATGGGAGTGCATTCCGATGAAGATAATCAAAGGTAAGTGAATATTTATAATGCTATTTCTGACTTTTGTTGACTCCACAACATGACGGGTATCTGTATGGTGGCTGAGCGCTGTACTCAGATTATCGCATGGTGTGCTTTTGCCAATAAGCTTTTTTGAAATCTGACACAGCGGTTGCATTAAAGAGAAGTATATCTATAATTCTATGCATAACACTTGTATATTTTACCAACGTTTATGATGAGTATTCCTGTAAATTGATGTGGCTCTCTGCAAAATCATCAGATGTTTTAGAGGCAAAACATTACTGAACATAACGTGCCAATGTAAACTGAGATTTTTGGATATAAATATGAACTTTATCGAACAAAACATACATGTATTGTGTAACATGAAATCCTATGAGTGCCATCTGATGAAGATCATCAAAGGTTAGTGATAAATGTTTTCTCTATTTCTGCTTTTTGTGACTCCTGTCTTTGGCTGGAAAATGATTTTCTGTGACTAGAATGTTTTTTTGTGACTAGGCGCTAACCTAGCATAATCAGATGGTGTGCTTTCGCCTTTTTGAAATCGGACACTGTGGTGGGATTAACAACACGTTTATCTTTAAAATGGTGTATAATACTTGTATGTTTGAGGAATTTTAAATATGAGATTTCTGTTGTTTGAATTTGGCGCCTTGCACTTTCACTGGCTGTTGTCAAATCAATCCAGTTTACGGGATTTCAGCCGTAAGAAGTTAAGGGTTTCAGTGACTTCATTAGCTGTGGTTGCTGATGTGTATATGGTTGAATCATCAGGGTACATGGACACACATGCCAGTGGCAGGTCATTGTTAAAATTGAAAATAGTAGAGGGCCTAGAGAGCTGCCCTGTGGTACAACACACATTACATTTGACATTAGAGAAGCTTTCATTAAAGAAAACCCTTTGAGTTCTATTAGATAGATAGCTCTGCATCCAAGATATGGCATAGGTTGAAAAGCCATAACACAAGGTTTTCAACAACAGGTTATGGTCAATAATATCAAAGACTACACTTAAATCTAACATTACAGCTCCCACAATCTTCTTATTATCAATTTCTTTCAACCAATCCTCAGTAATTTGCGTCAGTGCAGTACATGTTGAGTGCCCTTTTCTATAAGCATGCTGAAAGTCTGTTGTTAATTTGTTTACAGAGAAATAGCATTGTATTTGGTCAAACACCATTTTTTCCAACAGTTTGCTAAGAGCTGGCAGCAAGAACCTGCAAAGGCCGCTTTACCACTCTTGGGCAGTGGAATTAATTTTGCCTCCCTCCAGGCCTGAGGACAAAGACATTCCTCTAGGATCAGATTAAAGATATGACAGAGATGAGTGGCTATAGAGTCAGCTACTATCCTCACTAGATTTCCATCTAAGTTGTCAATGCCAGGAGGTTTGTCATTATTGATTGATAACAATCCTTTTTCCACCTCTCCCACACTAACTTTACAAAATTCAAACTTGTAATGCTTTTCTTTCATTATTAGTTTCTTTATGTATGAATACCATGGCTCACTGTTCGTTGATTGCATTTCCTGCCGAAGTTTGCCCACTTTGCCAATAAAATAATAATTAAATGGTTTTGTGATGAATAAGCCATCTGATTTTATTTATTATTTATTTAACTTTGTTTTACCTTTATTTAACCAGGTAGGCAAGTTGAGAACAAGTTCTCATTTACAATTGCGACCTGGCCAAGATAAAGCAAAGCAGTTCGACAGATACAACGACACAGAGTTACACATGGAGTAAAACAAACATACAGTCAATAATACAGTATAAACAAGTCTATATACAATGTGAGCAAATGAGGTGAGAAGGGAGGTAAAGGCAAAAAAGGCCATGGTGGCAAGGTAAATACAATATAGCAAGTAAAACACTGGAATGGTAGTTTTGCAATGGAAGAATGTGCAAAGTAGAAATAAAAATAATGGGGTGCAAAGGAGCAAAATAAATAAATAAATTAAATACAGTTGGGAAAGAGGTAGTTGTTTGGGCTAAATTATAGGTGGGCTATGTACAGGTGCAGTAATCTGTGAGCTGCTCTGACAGTTGGTGCTTAAAGCTAGTGAGGGAGATAAGTGTTTCCAGTTTCAGAGATTTTTGTAGTTCGTTCCAGTCATTGGCAGCAGAGAACTGGAAAGAGAGGCGGCCAAAGAAAGAATTGGTTTTGGGGGTGACTAGAGAGATATACCTGCTGGAGCGTGTGCTACAGGTGGGAGATGCTATGGTGACCAGCGAGCTGAGATAAGGGGGGACTTTACCTAGCAGGGTCTTGTAGATGACATGGAGCCAGTGGGTTTGGCGACGAGTATGAAGCGAGGGCCAGCCAACGAGAGCGTACAGGTCGCAATGGTGGGTAGTATATGGGGCTTTGGTGACAAAACGGATTGCACTGTGATAGACTGCATCCAATTTGTTGAGTAGGGTATTGGAGGCTATTTTGTAAATGACATCGCCAAAGTCGAGGATTGGTAGGATGGTCAGTTTTACAAGGGTATGTTTGGCAGCATGAGTGAAGGATGCTTTGTTGCGAAATAGGAAGCCAATTCTAGATTTAACTTTGGATTGGAGATGTTTGATATGGGTCTGGAAGGAGAGTTTACAGTCTAACCAGACACCTAAGTATTTGTAGTTGTCCACGTATTCTAAGTCAGAGCCGTCCAGAGTAGTGATGTTGGACAGGCGGGTAGGTGCAGGTAGCGATCGGTTGAAGAGCATGCATTTAGTTTTACTTGTATTTAAGAGCAATTGGAGGCCACGGAAGGAGAGTTGTATGGCATTGAAGCTTGCCTGGAGGGTTGTTAACACAGTGTCCAAAGAAGGGCCGGAAGTATACAGAATGGTGTCGTCTGCGTAGAGGTGGATCAGAGACTCACCAGCAGCAAGAGCGACCTCATTGATGTATACAGAGAAGAGAGTCGGTCCAAGAATTGAACCCTGTGGCACCCCCATAGAGACTGCCAGAGGTCCGGACAACAGACCCTCCGATTTGACACACTGAACTCTATCAGAGAAGTAGTTGGTGAACCAGGCGAGGCAATCATTTGAGAAACCAAGGCTGTTGAGTCTGCCGATGAGGATGTGGTGATTGACAGAGTCGAAAGCCTTGGCCAGATCAATGAATACGGCTGCACAGTAATGTTTCTTATCGATGGCGGTTAAGATATCGTTTAGGACCTTGAGCATGGCTGAGGTGCACCCATGACCAGTTCTGAAACCAGATTGCATAGCAGAGAAGGTATGGTGAGATTCGAAATGGTCGGTAATCTGTTTGTTGACTTGGCTTTCGAAGACCTTAGAAAGGCATGGTAGGATAGATATAGGTCTGTAGCAGTTTGGGTCAAGAGTGTCCCCCCCCCTTTGAAGAGGGGGATGACCGCAGCTGCTTTCCAATCTTTGGGAATCTCAGACGACACGAAAGAGAGGTTGAACAGGCTAGTAATAGGGGTGGCAACAATTTCGGCAGATCATTTTAGAAAGAAAGGGTCCAGATTGTCTAGCCCGGCTGATTTGTAGGGGTCCAGATTTTGCAGCTCTTTCAGAACATCAGCTGAATGGATTTGGGAGAAGGAGAAATGGGGAAGGCTTGGGCGAGTTGCTGTTGGGGGTAGGAGTTGTGTAGTTGTGTAGGTGCTGTTGTCAGGGGTAGGAGTAGCCAGGTGGAAAGCATGGCCAGCAGTAGAAAAATGCTTATTGAAATTCTCAATTATGGTGGATTTATCAGTGGTGACAGTGTTTCCTATCTTCAGTGCAGTGGGCAGCTGGGAGGAGGTGTTCTTATTCTCCATGGACTTTACAGTGTCCCAGAACTTTTTTGAGTTAGTGTTGCAAGAAGCAAATTTTTGCTTGAAAAAGCTAGCCTTGGCTTTTCTAACTGCCTGTGTATAATGGTTTCTAGCTTCCCTGAACAGCTGCATATCACGGGGGCTGTTCGATGCTAATGCAGAACGCCATAGGATGTTTTTGTGTTGGTTAAGGGCAGTCAGGTCTGGGGAGAACCAAGGGCTATATCTGTTCCTGGTTCTAAATTTATTGAATGGGGCATGTTTATTTAAGATGGTTAGGAAGGCATTTTTAAAAAATATCCAGGCATCCTCTACTGACGGGATGAGGTCAATATCCTTCCAGGATACCCCGGCCAGGTCGATTAGAAAGGCCTGCTCGCTGAAGTGTTTCAGGGAGCGTTTTACAGTGATGAGAGGAGGTCGTTTGACCGCTGACCCATTACGGATGCAGGCAATGAGGCAGTGATCGCTGAGATCTTGGTTGAAGACAGCAGAGGTGTATTTAGAGGGGAAGTTGGTTAGGATGATATCTATGAGGGTGCCCGTGTTTAAGGCTTTGGGGAGGTACCTGGTAGGTTCATTGATAATTTGTGTGAGATTGAGGGCATCAAGTTTAGATTGTAGGATGGCTGGGGTGTGAAGCATGTTCCAGTTTAGGTTGCCTAGCAGCACGAGCTCTGAAGATAGATGTGGGGCAATCAGTTCACATATGGTGTACAGAGCACAGCTGGGGGCAGAGGGTGGTCTATAGCAGGCGGCAACGGTGAGAGACTTGTTTTTAGAGAGGTGGATTTTTAAAAGTAGAGGTTCAAATTGTTTGGGTACAGACCTGGATAGTAGGACAGAACTCTGCAGGCTATCTTTGCAGTAGATTGCAACACCGCCCCCTTTGGCAGTTCTATCTTGTCTGAAAATGTTGTAGTTTGGAATTAAAATGTCTGAATTTTTGGTGGTCTTCCTAAGCCAGGATTCAGACATAGCTAGAACATCCGGGTTGGCAGAGTGTGCTAAAGCAGTGAATAGAACAAACTTAGGGAGGAGGCTTCTAATGTTAACATGCATGAAACCAAGGCTATTACGGTTACAGAAGTCGTCAAAAGAGAGCGCCTGGGGAATAGGAGTGGAGCTAGGCACTGCAGGGCCTGGATTCACCTCTACATCGCCAGAGGAACATAGGAGGAGTAGAATAAGGGTGCGGCTAAAAGCAATAAGAATTGGTCGTCTAGAACGTCTGGAACAGAGAGTAAAAGGAGGTTTCTGGGGGCGATAAAATAGCATCAAGGTATAATGTACAGACAAAGGTAAGGTAGGATGTGAATACAGTGGAGGTAAACCTAGGTATTGAGTGATGAAGAGAGAGATATTGTCTCTAGAAACATCATTGAAACCAGGAGATGTCATTGCATGTGTGGGTGGTGGAACCAATAGGTTGGATAAGGTATAGTGAGCAGGACTAGGGGCTCTACAGTGAAATAAGCCAATAAACACTAACCAGAACAGCAATGGACAAGACATATTGACATTAAGGAGAGGCATGCTTAGTCGAGTGATCAAAAGGGTCCAGTGAGTGGAGAGGTTGGTTGAGGGTCACGGCGATTTAGACAGCTAGCCAGGCCATCGGTAGCAAGCTAGCATAGGATGGAGGTCTGTTGTTAGCCACCTCTTGCGTTTGGTCAGTAGATTAGTGGGGTTCCGTGTGGTAGAGGGGATTAATCCAAATCACACAACAACAACAAAAATAAGAACAATAGATATAGTTATAGAGGCCTGAGAAGAAAACATAATAATAATACAAATAAATAAATTGTCCGATTGTCTATTCAGATAGCAGCCGGTAAGACAGCTAACGGTTAGCAGGCCGCAGATGGGCGTTCAGGTAACGTCGCGACGGAGGAGCCAGCCGGATCTCCTTCAGGTAGATAACGTCGGCAGTCCAGTTGTGAAGGCCCGGTGTGGCTCCGCGTAGGCAGTAAAACGGGTCCGGATAGGTGACTGCAGCCCAGGAGTGAATGATGGAACTCAGGAGTGATTGACGGAGCTGGCTAGCACCGGAATAATTGATGTTTGCTCCGGAATCGACGAAAGCCGATTGTCACACGGATAGCAGCTAGCTAGCTGTGAGATCCGGGTATGAATGTCCAGAGAGCAGTTGAAATCCAGGGACATGGAGAGAAAAATTGGTCCGGTATGTTCCGTTCCGAGCCGCGCTGCGCCGTACAAAACTGGCGATAGATTTTCGATAGATTTTCGAGCTAAAGGATAGCTGATGACCACAAACCGTGGTTAGCTGAATACTAACAATTTGCCAGTAAAGAAGCTAACTAGCTTCTGATTAGCTTCTGGATTAGCTTCTGGGCTAGCTCCTGACTAGCTTCTGGCTAGTTTCTGGCTAGCTTCTGGCTAGTTTCTGGCTAGCTTCTTGGAGTTTCTGGCTAGCTTCTTGGAGGATTACAGATCTGAGGTAAATAATACTTTTTTATAAATATAAATTGGTGAGGCGGGTTGCAGGAGAGTGTTTTGAAGATGAGTTGATGGAAAATAAAAATAAAATGTATGTGAAAAAAGTTGTAAATATATATATATACAGGACACGACAAGACGAGGACAAAAGACGTCTGAACTGCTATGCGATCTTGGAGTGATGAAAGATGGAGTTGAACTTGTCTTTCTGCCCATAATTTTATTTAAAGTACAATGTTTTTTTCCATAATTTTTTACATCATTGATCTTGGCTTCATAATACAGTTTCTTATTTTTGTTGAGTTTAGTCACATAATTTCTCAATTTGCAGTAAGTCAACCAGTCAGGTGTGCAGCCAGTCTTATTAGCCACTCCTTTTGCCCAATTTTTTTTAACCATACAGTTTTTCAATTCCTCATCAATCCATGGAGCCTTAACAGTTCTAACAGTCAGTTTCTTAACAGGTCCATGTTTATCATCAATTGGAAGAAGCAATTTCATAAATTCATCAAGTGCAGGATCTGGATACTCCTTATCAGACCAACAAATATTTTTAACATCATCCACATAAGTCACAGCAAAATCTTTTGTATGATCTCTATACTCTATTTTAGGCCCAGCTTTTGGAACTTTGGCTTTCCTGGATATAGCCACTATATTGTGATCACTGCATCCAATGGGTATGGATACAGCTTTAGAACAAAGTTCTACAGAATTAGTAAGAATGTGATCGATACATGTGGATAATCTCGTTCCTGTAGTGTTTGTAAACACCTTGGTAGGTTGATTAATAACCTGAACAAGATTACAGGCACTGGTTACAATGAGAAGCTTCCTGTTGAGCTGACAACTTGACGAAAACCAGTCAATATTCAGGTCCCAAGAAAGTAGACCTCTCTGTTTACATCACATACACTATCAAGTATTTCACACAAATTATTTAGATACTGACTGTTAGCACTTAGTGGCCTATAGCAACACTCCAAAAGAAAAGGCTTTAGATATGCCGAGAGTCCTGCAACCACAACACTTCAATAACACTTGACATTAGATCCTCTCTAAGCATTACAGGGACATGGCTCTGAATATATACAGCAACACCTCCCCCATAAGCATTTCTGTGTCTTCTATAGATGTTATATCCTTATATTGCTACTGCTGTATCATCCAATTAATTATCTAACTGAGTCTCAGAAATGGCTAATATATTCATATTATCTGATGTCAGCAAGTTATTGATTTCATGAACCTGTATTTTCTATGGTAGAGTAGGTCAGGGCGTGATTAGGGTTTTTTGTTCTAGTTTATATTTTCTATGTGGGGTTCTAGGTTTGATTTTCTATGTTGATGATTTGTATGATTCCCAATTAGAGGCAGCTGGTTATCGTTGTCTCTGATTGGGGATTATGCTTAAGTAGCATTTTTTCCACCTGTGGGTTATGGGATATTGTTCATGTTAGTTGCCTATTAGCAGTGCATTGTCATCATGGTTCGTTTATTCTTTATTTGTTTTGTATTTTCTTAAGTTTCACTTGTTTCATTAAAAGTATGTGGAACTCTACGCACGCTGCGCCTTGGTGCGACCATCATTATTACGAACAATGTAACAGAACCTTATTTCTAAGGCTAAATATATTATTTTCAGCCCTTTCATGGGTAGCTTATTAGAGATAGACATAATATGTAAAAGAGCAAAGAAAGCAAGAGAACAGTCTCTGTGCAGGGTAGGCCCATACACAGTGCTGTCACTCAACCGTATCAAAATAAGAGCACCAACCACCATACAGTATGGGAAAATGTCATCTGTTTTCTTTAACCCTTCCCACTCGTCATGGCAGCCTATTTATTTATACCCTGATGAGGCGATAGGGGCTAAAGTTAGAGCAGGCCCATGCAGGGCTGGCACTCCCCTAGTCTGGGTTACCCCGGGACCAGTGTACACCAGCCAGCTCCCTGTAAGGTTGAATACAGCAAAGGAAAATAAAGTGTGTTTTAGACCAGGAAAAGTTGCAAACCACCCCCTCTTCTCCCATGTTCAGGCAGATGTCACAGAGAAACATTTTTTAAGACCTTTTTTCCCCGTTTTAACCACAGATCATAGAAACACGCCGTTTTCACATACAGCGGTACTAGAGCGCCAAGTCTAGGACCAAAAGGCTCCTTAACAACTTCTACCCCCAAGCCATAAGACTGCTTAACAATTAATCAAATGGCCACCAGACTATTTACATTGACATCACCCGCTCCCCTCCATTTGTTTTGTACACTGCTGCTACTCTCTGTTTATCTATGCATAGTCACTTCACCCCTACCTACATCTGCACTGTTGGTTAAGGGCTTGTAAGTAAGCATTTCACAGTAAGGGCTACACTTGTTGTATTCGGCGCATGTGACAAATAAAGTTTGATTCGATTTTTTTCCTTCGACCGCATGGTTTTGTTTTTGCTCTGACATGCACTTTCAACTGTGGAACCTTAGACAGTTGTGTGCCTTTCCAAATCATGTCCAATCAATTGAATTTACCACAGGTTGACTCCAACCAAGTTGTATGAACATCTCAAGGATGCTCAATGGAAACAGGATGCACCTGAGCTCAATTTCGAGTCTCATAGGAAAGGGTCAGAATACTTATGTAAATAAGGTATTTCTGTTATTTAGTTTTAATACATTTGCAAAAACTGTATAAAAACCTGTTTTCGCTTTGTCATTATGGGGTATTGTGTGCAGATTGATGAGGAAAATTATATATTTCATCCATTTTAAAATAAGGCTGTAATGTAACAAAATGTGGAAAAATGGAAGGGGTCTGACTACTTTCCTAATGCACTGTATTATAGACACTGGTATGGTGCTGAAGATAATGAGTTTGAGGTTGAAAAGTTGCGGAGTTGCCCTTTAAGGTACAGTATATGCTTGTATTGTTAGCACACCAATAAGTTACAGATCAAGATCAAGAAATCACATTCAGCACCTTACTGCAAAGTAAGTGATAACAATACCGGTCGTATATCACACAAAATGTTTGTGTTTTATTGATTGAGATAAGTTGATTGTTGAGATCAGAAAGTGAGGCCTATTGCAGCTCTCTGCATCCCTATCCTCAGCTGGATTGGCCGTAGCTGCAGGCTGTCTAAGCAGCTGACTGAACTGTACTGTCTCTACTGATACAAAGCCCAGAGGAGTATTCCCCTCGTTTTCCTCTCAAATTGGGCATGTATGACCTTCTTTATATTTAGAGGTCACATCCAAATTGTGAGTGAACGAATATGGTGCCGGTGTTCCCACGACCCCCAGAGTCCCCCAGAGTGCCCGCTGCCCCCTCGCCCATGCTTGGCACACAGGCACTATGGGCATTTCTGAGGAATCCACCCCTGTGCACCTATCATTCATTACCTTATAAAGTATCCACTGGAGTCAGCCTCTAAGACAAGACACTCTCACCTATCAAACTGTAAAACACAACAGAATCAATGTTTTCATTCATACATCGTTGGCACTCACAAAATGTTCTATGAATGAAAACTCTTTACGAATAATACCGCTTTATTAAGACTGACAGAATTAGAAAGAAGACAAGTCTCATAAATCTATAGTGCAGCGTACTAGTAACAGATACTGGGCCAAATTAGTAGTAACTGCTCTGATATTGGATTGCATAAAAACAAGACGTCCACCAAGAACACACCAAATGACTGCACCATTTATGATTGCATCACCTTGCATTGTACTGAATGAAAATAACTGTGGCGCCATTACACTATACAACCAACTGTAGTGACATACCTCCCACCCTGTCTGCTGGGATGCGTTTTGCAGGAGCCCAGTGGGCAGAGCTGGGAGGATTGTCAGTTGATGTGGCGCACCTGGGAAGGCTTGGCCTACAGGCTATTAAGGGTGAGCACATCAGCCAACACTCTCTCTTCCCTGACTGGCAGGTTGGCTTCCACCACCTTCTGGGTTTTTAGTTTGTTTTCACCATACAACACCCTGCATTCACTACTGATCCTACATTGTTTATGTTATATTTTTGTATTTAGCATTATTTAGTTTAATACATGTATTACTTTTAACATTTAAGTCAGGCGTGGTTTATTTTTGTTGTTACGAACTATGAGCCAGGCCATAACACTGTACATGAATACACTCTATAAAAATGATGGGCTAAAAACAACCCAATTTGAGTTATTTGGTAATCCAGCACTGGTTAAATAGTGGACAGGACACAGCTCATTTTGACATAGCTAGTTGGGTTGTGTGAATAACCCAACATGTTGGGATGTTGGGATTACCCAAACATGGGTTAATTTAAGCATCATTTAGATATTTTTTACTCTCATGCTGGGTTGACCTAGCAGCTGTTTCTTTTTTAATGCAATCTTTAATGTATTTTCATGAGATGTGGCTTGTAGTGGCGTGGCTTTCAGCAAGCTCTTATTGGCAACCAATAAGAATAAATGTAGGTTAAGTTTGCATAATGCAAAGTCAATTTTTCCTTTTTTAAATTTTTTTACACATTCTTCTTTAATATTTTGATTATTTATTACGTATTAAGATATACCACCTTATTGCATCCCAACAATGGGATTTACATAGACTTTCAGGAAGCTCATACACTTCTATAAGCATCATTGAAACTACAAAATGTTTAATATCCAACCTTCACATGTGACAAGATTTCCCAAGAGAGGATGGCTTTCACTTCAGCAGTAATAAATTCATGAACTTCTTTGAGGAAAAAAATCATGATTATTAGAAAGCAAATTACGGACTCCTCTTTAAATCTGCTTATTCCTTTAAAGCTCAGTTGTCCTGAGTCTGCACAACTCTGCCAGGACCTAGGATCAAGAGAGACGCTCAAGTGTTTTAGTACTATATCTCTTGACACAATGATGAAAATAATCATGGCCTCTAAACCTTCAAGCTGCATACTGGACCCTATTCCAACTAAACTACTGAAAGAGCTGCTTCCTGTGCTTTGCCCTCCTATGTTGAACATAATAAACGGCTCTCTATCCACCGGATGTGTACCAAACTCACTAAAAGTGGCAGTAATAAAGCCTCTCTTGAAAAAGCCAACTATCGGCCTATAAAAAAAACTATCGGCCTATATCGAATCTTCCATTCCTCTCAATTTTTTTTGAAAAGGCTGACAAAGGCTGACAAATCAACTGTAAATGTCGGTGTTCCTCAAGGTTCCGTTTTAGGACCACTATTGTTTTCACTATATATTTTACCTCTTGGGGATGTCATTCGAAAACATAATGTTAACTTTCACTGCTATGCGGATGACACACAGCTGTACATATCAATGAAACATGAAATATGAAAATTGCCCTCGCTAGAAGCCTGTTTTTCAGACATAAGGAAGTGGATGGCTGCAAACTTTCTACTTTTAAACTCGGACAAAACAGAGATGCTTGTTCTAGGTCCCAAGAAACAAAGAGATATTCTGTTGAATCTGACAATTAATCTTAATGGTTGTACAGTCGTCTCAAATAAAACTGTGAAGGACCTCGGCGTTACTCTGGACCCTGATCTCTCTTTTGACGAACATATCAAGACTGTTTCAAGGACAGCTTTTTTTCATCTACGTAACATTGCAAAAATCAGAAACTTTCTGTCCAAAAATGATGCAGAAAAATTAATCCATGCTTTTGTTACTTCTAGGTTAGACTTCTGCAATATTCTACTTTCCGGCTACCCGGGTAAAGCACTAAATAAACTTCAGTTAGTGCTAAATACGGCTGCTAGAATCCTGACTAGAACCAAAATATTTGACCATATTACTCCAGTGCTAGCCTCCCTACACTGGCTTCCTGTCAAGGCAAGGGCTGATTTCAAGGTTTTACTTCTAACCTACAAAGCATTACATGGGCTTGCTCCTACCTATCTCTCTGATTTGGTCCTGCCGTACATACCTACACGTACGCTACGGTCACAAGACGCAGGCCTCCTAATTGTCCCTAGAATTTCTAAGCAAACAGCTGGAGGCAGGGCTTTCTCCTATAGAGCTCCATTTTTATGGAATGGTCTGCCTACCCATGTGAGAGACGCAAACTCGGTCTCAACCTTTAAGTCTTTACTGAAGACTCATCTCTTCAGTGGGTCATATGATTGAGTGTAGTCTGGCCCAGGAGTGTGAAGGTGAACGGAAAGGCTCTGGAGCAACGAACCGCCCTTGCTGTCTCTGCCTGGCCGGTTCCCCTCTTTCCACTGGGATTCTCTGCCTCTAACCCAATTACAGGGGCTGAGTCACTGGCTTACTGGTGCTCTTGCATGCCGTCCCTAGGAGGGGTGCGTCACTTGAGTGGGTTGAGTCACTGACGTGATCTTCCTGTCTGGGTTGGCGCCCCCCCTTGAGAGATCTTTGTGGGCTATACTCGGCCTTGTCTGAGGATGGTAAGTTGGTGGTTGAAGATATCCCTCTAGTGGTGTGGGGGCTGTGCTTTGGCAAAGTGGGTGGGGTTATATCCTTCCTGTTTGGCCCTGTCCGGGGGTATCATCGGATGGGGCCACAGTGTCTCCTGACCCCTCCTGTCTCAGCCTCGAGTATTTATGCTGCAGTAGTTTATGTGTCAGGGGGCTAGGGTCAGTTTGTTAAATCTGGAGTACTTCTTCTGTCCTATCCGGTGTCCTGTGTGAATTTAAGTATGCTGTCTCTAATTATCTCTTCCTCTCTTTCTTTCTCTCTCTCGGAGGACCTGAGCCCTAGGACCATGCCTCAGGACTACCTGGAATGATGACTCCTTGCTGTCCCCAGTCCACCTGGCCGTGCTGCTGCTCCAGTTTCAACTGTTCTGCCTGTGATTATTATTATTTGACCATGCTGGTCATTTATGAACATTTGAACATCTTGGCCATGTTCTGTTATAATCTCCACCCGGCACAGCCAGAAGAGCACTGGCCACCCCACATAGCCTGGTTCCTCTCTAAGTTTCTTCCTAGGTTTTGGCCTTTCTAGGGAGTTTTTCCTAGCCACCGTGCTTCTACACCTGCATTGCTTGCTGTTTGTGGTTTTAGGCTGGGTTTCTGTACAGCACTTTGAGATATCAGCTGATGTACGAAGGGTTATATAAATACATTTGATTTGATTTGACAACTATGCAACAGAACAGATGAACAGGAATGACATTTACCCTCATGGGTGGTTAAAAAGAACTGTCTGAATGCCACGCCCCTACTAAACTACGCCTCGAGCCTACTGATCTGACCCGCTGGGTCATATCTCAATAACCCAGCACTAATAACCAAGCAGTTTTTATAGAAAAGAACCCAACTAAGAGAACCAACGCCTGC
Source organism: Oncorhynchus mykiss (assembly GCF_013265735.2). Taxonomy (NCBI): domain Eukaryota; kingdom Metazoa; phylum Chordata; class Actinopteri; order Salmoniformes; family Salmonidae; genus Oncorhynchus; species Oncorhynchus mykiss. Next base: position 20,959,222 of record NC_048565.1, on the reverse strand, counting down.
AACCCAGCAGTTGGGTCAACCAAACAAACCAGCAGTTGGGTCAACCAAACAAACCAGCGTTTTTTTGGAACGTAGCAGGCCTACATTTTCTTCTGCAGAAGATAGTATCTCACCTCAGATGTAAATTAAGAGAATAGAGGGAAGTGGGTGATCTGAGCTAAAGAGAAGCCAGAGATCTTTATCACATAGGGGTTTACAAAAAGTTCCTTTCTCTCAGATATAACTTCTCACCACAGACAACCTCCCCTCTCACACAGCCAGGCAAATATAGAATTTACCTCCCCTAACGGTGAGGACTTGGCCTTCTCAGAGTGGTTTTGAATGTTTCTCAAACCACTACTGCCAGCAAATCCGCACACGCCTAATGTCACCTAATTCTGGATAATGCAGTCTGTATGACAACTGCTGCTCAAGGTCTCAAAAAGGCTAAAAACAGCCAAGTAAGACAGCAATGTAGCTGTCAGCAATAGTTTCACTGTCTGTAAAATCATTGGAGTGTTGATGAGAATATACATTTGGCTGCCTTGGGAGCTAATGACCACATTTTATGGTCTTAATTTCCGATGACCCTATACATACACTTTTTTACACTCCAGAGATCCTGGTATCTACGACCAGGACCAGCTATGATCCTTTATTGAATTCAATCCACTTCAATCAGTGTAGATGAAGGGGAGGAGACAGGTTAATGAAGGATTTGTAAGCCTTGAGACAATTCAGACATGGATTGTGTATATGTGCCATTCAGAGGGTGAATGGGCAAGACAAAAGATGTAAGTATCCTTGAACAGGTTATGGTAGTGGGTGCCAGACGCACCGGTTTGTGTCAAGAACTGCAACGCAGCTGGATTTTTCATACTCAACAGTTTCCTGTGTGTATCAAGAATGGTCCACCACCCAAAGGACATCCAGCCAACTTCACACAACTATAGGAAGCATTGGAGTCAACATGGGCCAGCATCCCCGTGGAACAGTTTCGACACCTTGTAGAGTCCATGCCCCGATGAATTGAGGCTGTTCTGAGGGAATAGTGCAATAATTGCACACATACAGGGTCTACAGCTCCTAGGGACCGTGAGCAGCTTCCTCTGACATCTTCCCGGAGGCCAGACAGTGGAAACGAGACCATTACACACTAACAGAGCAGGCCTCTAACACAGTCAGGCTCTCTCTCCCAAAGACACCCTGCAGTCCCTGGAGACAGGTAAAGACTAATTGCTGAGTGTCTCACTGAGACAACACGGGGTGAACACCAACAACACACTGTTGTGTCATTACCAGTCAAAGCTGTAGCACTACTTCATGAGTGGGGGACTTGATACAGAGGCGTTACTTCTCACTAACACACTGAATGTTAATTCCACTGAATGTTAAATGGGAACTTACTCATGAACACTGATACTTACTGTATCTTTACGCGACGATAATAACTGTGTCATGCACATTCCATTAAAAATAAATATGTTTTGTGCTAATGTTTACTCTTTGCAATAACTATATATTTACCCGTTTAGGCTTATAACTTTGAATAGAGAAGCATAGGTTTAGGTTACAGTATGATCCATACAATATTAGCTGGAAATAAGCATACAAGCAGAGCATATGGCACCTGACCAGGCCAAAGCCCAACACATTTTTTCGGTATTAGTTGTTGATGCTTCTGTCAGTCATTTCAGCTCAATGTCAAGATGAGAAACCAGGTCTCAAAATAGAAGGGAGGAATCCTATTTGCATAACACAATACATAAAGCCCCTAAGCCAAGGCAACCATGCCGACGCAAACATTTATTGACTTTACACAATTATCATCAACAAACCTCAATTATAAAAATGTGAAATGTAAAAAAATACTTGTGAGGCATGAAGATAACACTTAATTTATTGCTGAATGTATCACACATTAAGGTTTGCATGAAATCTGGGATAAAGACAGAAATATATTTTTTTTATACAGTATAAATTTGTGAGACTGATTTATGGTTGAAAAATCGACATTTTACCCCATGTGTATTTAAAATCTAGTGATATAGCAGGGTCAGAAAGTTCATACGCTTTGTCATATTCAATCACTCCCTGGCTGGACCTTTGCAAAACTGAGGTGTGAAAATATTTGGCTAATTTTAACAGGAGATAATTAAATTTCCTGGATATTTTGGATTGAGACAGAATAGAAACACACTATGGGTAGGACAACTAATTTTTCTGGACTGGCTTTGGGATTTTTGATGACCACAGTAGTGTCATGTCAAGACTATACTGTCATGTCTCAGCTTAGAAAACTTCAGAGAGAGACAGTGAGGTACTCATGATGACTGCACAAGGGGCAACAGGTTCAATACTGAGTGACCAAGTTTTGTGGTTTTATTATGAAACGAAGAGGTCAAAAATGCTCTCTTTCAGAACAAACATATTGCTGTCCATGGAAAAGCAATTTGACCACAAGAATAACAAACACAGAGGTTGTCAAGTCATGCAAATAATTTGAACTGTTCAGTATGCAATAAACACATATTTGTTGCAATTGAGCATAGGAAATATTTCAGTATTTTACAGAAAACTGTTGATTCTTAAACATTCTACTTTGAATACATGTTTTTCTTTATGGATCCTAACCACATAATGTGTGCCTTTCTATTGTTGTTTGCACACTCTCTGTTGGCAATGCTTGGATGCAAGTTAAGATTTTTGCAAAACGGAATGAGATTAAAGTGTAAGGATTAAGAAAATGCATTTAAACAGCCACTGTGTTATGTTGTCTTGTCTCTGTCCTTTCCCTTCACCCTGTCTCCCTCTGCTGGTCGTGTTAGGTTACCTTTTCTCCCCCGCTTTCCCCCAGCTGTCCCTTGTCTCCTCTAACTACCCATTCACCCCGTTCCCCACCTGTTCCCTTTTGTCCCTCTGATTAGGTCCCTATATCTCTCTCTGTTTCTGCTCCTGTCCTTGTCGGATTCTTGTTTGTTTGTGTCATTCATGCCTGAACCAGACTGTCGTCATGTTTGCTGTAACCTTGTCCTGTCCTGTCGGAATCTGCCGGTCCATCTGAGCCTACCTATGTTTGGTAATTAAAGAAGCTCTGTTTAAGTTGATTCGCTTTTGGGTCCTCATTCACGCACCGTAACAGAAGAATCCGACCAAGAATGGACCCAGCGACTTCGGATCCTCTCCACTCAGCCGTCGAGATCCAGGGAGCGATGCTAGGCAGACACAAGCAGGAATTGTCTGCTGCTCGACATGCCGTTGAGACCCTGGCCACCCAAGTCTCCAACCTCACAGAACAGGTTCACCATCTCCGCCTCGATCCACCGGCCACTTCCAGGGCTTTCGAATCTCCGGAGCCCAGAATCAATAACCCGCCGTGTTACTCTGGGGAGCCCACTGAATGCCGCTCGTTCCTCACCCAGTGTGATATTGTGTTTTCTCTCCAGCCCAACACTTACTCCAGGAGCACTGCTCGTGTCGCCTACGTCATATCTCTCCTTATTGGACGGGCTCGTGAGTGGGGCACGGCAATCTGGGAGGCAAGGGCTGAGTGTACTAACCAGTATCAAGACTTTAAGGAGGAGATGATACGGGTTTTTGATCGATCTGTTTTTGGGGAGGAGGCTTCCAGGGCCCTGTCTTCCCTATGTCAAGGCAATCGATCCATAACAGACTACTCTATTGAGTTTCGCACTCTTGCTGTCTCCAGTGGCTGGAACGAGCCGGCCTTGCTCGCTCGTCTTCTGGAGGGTTTCCGCGCAGAGGTAAAGGATGAGATTCTCTCCCGGGAGGTTCCTTCCAGCGTGGATTCCTTGATTGAACTCGCTATTCGCATTGAGCGACGGGTTGATCTTCGTCACCGAGCTCGTGGAAAGGAGCTCGCGCTCTCCGTCGCCTCCCTCTCCGCATCACTACCATCTTCCTCTGCCGGCTCGGGTGCTGAGCCCATGCAGCTGGGAGGTATCCGCATCTCGACTGAGGAGAGGGAACGGAGAATCACCAACCGCCTCTGTCTCTATTGCGGTTCCGCTGGTCATTTTGTCACTTCATGTCCAGTAAAAGGCCAGAGCTCGTCAGTAAGCGGAGGGCTACTGGTGAGCGCTACTACTCCTGTCTCTCCTTCAAGATCCTGCACTACCTTGTCGGTCCATCTACGCTGGACCGGTTCGTCAGCTTCCTGCAGTGCCTTAATAGACTCTGGGGCGGAGGGCTGTTTTATGGACGAGACCTGGGCTCGGGAACATGACATTCCTCTCAGACAGTTAAAGGAGCCCACGGCCTTGTTCGCCCTGGATGGTAGTCCTCTCCCCAGGATTCAGCGTGAGACGCTACCTTTAACCCTCACTGTTTCTGGTAATCATAGTGAAGCCATTTCTTTTTTAATTTTTCGTTCACCTTTTACACCTGTTGTTTTGGGCCATCCCTGGCTAGTTTGTCATAATCCTTCCATTAATTGGTCTAGTAATTCTATCCTCTCCTGGAACGTCTCTTGTCATGTGAAATGTTTAATGTCTGCTATCCCTCCTGTTTCCTCTGTCTCTTCTTCACAGGAGGAGCCTGGTGATTTGACAGGGGTGCCGGAGGAATATCACGATCTGCGCACGGTGTTCAGTCGGTCCAGGGCCACCTCTCTTCCTCCACACCGGTCGTATGATTGTAGTATTGATCTCCTTCCGGGAACCACCCCCCCCCGGGGTAGACTATACTCTCTGTCGGCTCCCGAACGTAAGGCTCTCGAAGATTATTTGTCTGTAGCTCTTGACGCCGGTACCGTAGTCCCCTCCTCCTCTCCCGCCGGAGCGGGGTTTTTTTTTGTCAAGAAGAAGGACGGGTCTCTGCGCCCCTGCATAGATTATCGAGGGCTGAATGACATAACAGTGAAGAATCGTTATCCGCTTCCTCTTATGTCTTCAGCCTTCGAGATCCTGCAGGGAGCCAGGTTTTTCACTAAGTTGGACCTTCGTAACGCTTACCATCTCGTGCGCATCAGGGAGGGGGACGAGTGGAAGACGGCGTTTAACACTCCGTTAGGGCACTTTGAATACCGGGTTCTTCCTTTCGGCCTCGCTAACGCTCCAGCTGTCTTTCAGGCATTAGTCAATGATGTCCTGAGAGACATGCTGAACATCTTTGTTTTCGTTTACCTTGACGATATCCTGATTTTTTCACCGTCACTCCAGATTCATGTTCAGCACGTTCGACGTGTCCTCCAGCGCCTTTTAGAGAATTGTCTTTTTGTGAAGGCTGAGAAGTGCACTTTTCATGCCTCCTCCGTCACATTTCTCGGTTCTGTTATTTCCGCTGAAGGCATTAAGATGGATCCCGCTAAGGTCCAAGCTGTCATTGATTGGCCCGTCCCTAAGTCACGCGTCGAGCTGCAGCGCTTTCTCGGCTTCGCGAACTTCTATCGTCGTTTCATCCGTAATTTCGGTCAGGTGGCAGCTCCTCTCACAGCCCTTACTTCTGTCAAGACGTGCTTTAAGTGGTCCGTTTCCGCCCAGGGAGCTTTTGATCTCCTCAAGAATCGTTTTACATCCGCTCCTATCCTTGTTACACCTGACGTCTCTAGACAGTTCGTTGTCGAGGTTGACGCGTCAGAGGTGGGAGTGGGAGCCATCCTTTCTCAGCGCTCCCTCTCTGACGACAAGGTCCACCCATGCGCGTATTTTTCTCATCGCCTGTCGCCGTCGGAACGTAACTATGATGTGGGTAACCGCGAACTGCTCGCCATCCGGTTAGCCCTAGGCGAATGGCGACAGTGGTTGGAGGGGGCGACCGTTCCTTTTGTCGTTTGGACTGACCATAGGAACCTTGAGTACATCCGTTCTGCCAAACGACTTAATGCGCGTCAGGCGCGTTGGGCGCTGTTTTTCGCTCGTTTCGAGTTCGTGATTTCTTATCGTCCGGGCTCTAAGAACACCAAGCCTGATGCTTTGTCTCGTCTCTTCAGTTCTTCAGTAGCCTCCACTGACCCCGAGGGGATTCTCCCTGAGGGGCGTGTTGTCGGGTTGACTGTCTGGGGAATTGAGAGGCAGGTAAAGCAAGCACTCACTCAAACTCCGTCGCCGCGCGCTTGTCCTAGGAACCTTCTTTTCGTTCCCGTTCCTACTCGTCTGGCCGTTCTTCAGTGGGCTCACTCTGCCAAGTTAGCCGGCCACCCTGGCGTTCGGGGTACGCTTGCTTCCATTCGCCAGCGTTTCTGGTGGCCCACCCGGGAGCATGACACGCGTCGTTTCGTGGCTGCTTGTTCGGTCTGCGCGCAGACTAAGTCCGGTAACTCTCCTCCTGCCGGCCGTCTCAGGCCGCTTCCTATTCCCTCTCGACCGTGGTCTCACATCGCCTTAGATTTTGTCACCGGACTGCCTTCGTCAGCGGGGAAGACTGTTATTCTTACGGTTGTCGATAGGTTCTCTAAGGCGGCTCATTTCATTCCCCTTGCTAAGCTTCCTTCTGCTAAAGAGACGGCACAAATCATCATCGAGAATGTTTTCAGAATTCATGGCCTTCCGTCAGACGTCGTTTCGGACAGAGGTCCGCAATTCACGTCTCAATTTTGGAGGGAGTTTTGCCGTTTGATTGGGGCTTCCGTCAGTCTCTCTTCCGGCTTTCACCCCCAGTCTAACGGTCAAGCAGAACGGGCCAATCAGACTATTGGTCGCATCTTACGCAGTCTTTCTTTTCGCAACCCTGCGTCTTGGTCAGAACAGCTCCCCTGGGCAGAATACGCCCACAACTCGCTTCCTTCGTCTGCGACCGGGCTATCTCCTTTTCAGAGTAGCCTCGGGTACCAGCCTCCGTTGTTCTCATCTCAGTTCGCCGAGTCCAGTGTCCCCTCCGCTCAGGCTTTTGTCCAACGTTGCGAGCGCACCTGGAAGAGGGTCAGGTCTGCACTTTGCCGTTATAGGGCGCAGACTGTGAGAGCTGCTAATAAGCGTAGAACTAAGAGCCCTAGGTATTGTCGCGGTCAGAGAGTTTGGCTCTCCACTCAGAACCTTCCCCTTAAGACGGCTTCTCGCAAGTTGACCCCGCGGTTCATTGGTCCATTCCGTATCTCTCAGGTCATTAATCCTGTCGCAGTGCGACTTCTTCTTCCGCGATATCTTCGTCGCGTCCACCCTGTCTTCCATGTCTCCTGTGTTAAGCCCGTTCTTCGCGCCCCCGCTCGTCTTCCCCCCCCCCCCCCCCCATCCTTGTCGAGGGCGCACCTATCTACAGGGTCCGTAAGATCTTGGACATGCGTCCTCGGGGCCGTGGTCATCAGTACCTAGTTGACTGGGAGGGGTACGGTCCTGAGGAGAGGAGTTGGGTTCCCTCTCGGGACGTGCTGGACCGTGCGCTGATTGATGATTTCCTCCGTGGCCGCCAGGTTTCCTCCTCGAGTGCGCCAGGAGGCGCTCGGTGAGTGGGGGGGTACTGTTATGTTGTCTTGTCTCTGTCCTTTCCCTTCACCCTGTCTCCCTCTGCTGGTCGTGTTAGGTTACCTTTTCTCCCCCGCTTTCCCCCAGCTGTCCCTTGTCTCCTCTAACTACCCATTCACCCCGTTCCCCACCTGTTCCCTTTTGTCCCTCTGATTAGGTCCCTATATCTCTCTCTGTTTCTGCTCCTGTCCTTGTCGGATTCTTGTTTGTTTGTGTCATTCATGCCTGAACCAGACTGTCGTCATGTTTGCTGTAACCTTGTCCTGTCCTGTCGGAATCTGCCGGTCCATCTGAGCCTACCTATGTTTGGTAATTAAAGAAGCTCTGTTTAAGTTGATTCGCTTTTGGGTCCTCATTCACGCACCGTAACACACTGGACAAGATTCCACTTAACATATTTGCAGCACAGAGAATCTTTCCATCAGGATAGAAAAGCTTGCCTCCCTATTGTGACAGTATCATTTACACCCACTAAGCCACTGGCATCATCTACAATAGATGTAGTGCTTACAAAAAACAGTGTATAAATGTTCTCTAGCATTTAAAAATGCACCATAACATATGCATTACTTAACAAAATGTTGTACATGCAATGGGAATTAAATAACAACACACACAATACACCCCTCACCCCAAATATCAATTATTTATGCACACTATAAATGTTATATTTGTCAGTCATTATTATGATGTGTAGATAAATTAGCTGAAAGTGTCATGTCTTGTTGGGTATACTTGGGGCATTACTCTTGCTATCCCTTTCCTTTCATCTTCAATTCTAACACAAATATGATCTGACTGAGGTATGACTCAGTGGGATACAGCTATAGAATGAACATGTATTACTATTTATCATGCAAGCATTAGCCTAGGCCTACTTTTCCCATTACTTTTACTTCATTGGATGACATCTCACTTTTCAACTGCTCGAACACTACTATTAGCTTCTTGCTAACATTTTGAAAAATCATATATTTGATCCTATCAGGGGATTATAACTATCTATCTCTTTCCACCAAAATGAAACCATCAATAAAAACAGACCTACTGGTGATTGCCCATTAAATGTATCAAGTGAAATACTGTGTCAAGCACAGCATACGCAGGCACATGACAGTCTTACGTAATTATACAACTGGGCAACAGCACTATAAATACAGCTGTGAGGCCTGCGTGTGTTGTTGCTAATAATAAATAAGACTGCCAAATAATGACTGAATTGCTGACGTCATTCAAAAATACTCGGTTAATAATAGCCCTGTCCCAGAGTTAGGCATTCCTAAGTATCTATCTAAGTTACTTACATAGTAATAGCATGTGACTATGCAACAACTTACAGTACCCTCAGAATATAACATGTATTTTAGGCAACTCGGAGAGTAACTGTGTTAAATGTTGTTTTGACAGAGGAAAACAACAAAGGTATGCGCTCAGCTCACCTATTCTTTGATGTTTCTCCAGTGTCACGTTTTTCCCTTTTTCTTTACTGTAGGCTCTGCGTTTGACCCGGTATTTACTGAGAAATACGACAGCAGAGTATATTACTAGTTTGTTTCCTGTCTCAAAATGATTCAAGAGCTCTTCGTCCTCGTTGAAGTGAATAGAATACGCAGTTCCGTGGCTAGAGGTGTCCACTTGATGCTCGAGGATGATGATTCTGGAGCGCTCCTTCCAACATCGCGCACATCTCCGGCAGCAACAGCTGGCTGCAGCCCATTTGTAAATTACCATATATACCGCCCCCTCGGCTGTGCCCATTGGCTTAGCGCTGATACACTCATCCGCCTCCGCTAGCCAACATTTCAGTTGACGAGAGACTACAGAAGAAGGCTATAATTCAATGAAGGCTGTCACAACTGATGCCCCAAATAGTGTGTCAATATGACATGCTTGCTTCTTAGTTTTTATGTTATTGTTAGATGTGATATTTTCATCATACACATTACTGTACATGACAAGACATGGACATGTTATATTATAACACATGGGAATAAATTAGGAAAATGTATTATGAGATTAAAGAGCAACTGGCACTAAAACCCAACTAATCATTTTGAAAACAGCCCAATTGGCATCAAAATGAGTCAGAAACATGTATTCTAGTGTCAAAATGTACTAAAAAGTGTAAATAGGATAATTTTGGTCATTCAGTCTCGTCTAAAACGGAGTTTGGAACCTCAGTGCGTCACAAGTAGGCCTAAATTAAGGTTGGGTTTGGATTACAATTATGTCATCAAATAATGCCCCCCTTTGCCAAACTCCTCCTGCAAATCGCATCTCAGACCACTATGCTTCCCTTGAATGGGGCTCCATTGTTTCATCACCTGCAATGTGTTCAAAGGATCATGACCGTTTTAGACTGAAAGCCCTATACGGATTGACCATGCATGCATGCTTCCAGCAGGAAGCACAGCTAACTGGTTTGCATGCCCTGCCAAAGGACCAGTGGTGGAAAAAGTACCCAATTGTCATACTTGAGGAAAAGTAAAGATACCTTAATGGAAAATTAAAAGTGAAAGTCACCCAGTAAAAAACGACTTGAGTAAAAGTCTAAAAGTATTTGGTTTTACAGTGGGGCAAAAAAGTATTTAGTCAGTCACCAATTGTGCAAGTTCTCCCACTTAAAAAGATGAGAGAGGCCTGTAATTTTCATCATAGGTACACTTCAACTATGACAGACAAAATTATGAATTTACACAAGAACAGTGAGCAAAAATCCCAGAACCACACAGAACCACACCTAGTGAATGACCTGCAGAGAGCTGGGACCAAAGTAACAAAGCCTACCATCAGCAAGGACATGGAAGATGAAACGTGGCTGGGTCTTTCAGCATGACAATGATCCCAAACACACCTCCCGGGCAACGAAGGAGTGGCTTCGTAAGAAGCATTTCAAGGTCCTAGAGTTGCCTAGCCAGTCTCCAGATCTCAACCCCTTAGAAACTCTTTGGAGGGAGTTGAAAGTCCGTGTTGCCCAGCAACACCCCCAAAACATCACTGCTTTAGAGGAGATCTGCATGGAGGAATGGGCCAAAATACCAGCAACAGTGTGTGAAAACCTTGTGAAGACTTACAGAAAACGTTTGACCTCTGTCATTGCCAACAAAGGGTATATAACAAAGTATTGAGATAAACTTTTGTTATTGACCAAATACTTATTTTCCACCATAATTTGCAAATAAATTCATTAAAAATCCTACAATGTGATTTTCTGGATTTTTTTTTCTCTCATTTTGTCTGTCATAGTTGAAGTGTACCTATGCTGAAAATTACAGGCCTCTCTCATCTTTTTAAGTGGGAGAGCTTGCACAATTGGTGGCTGACTAAATACTTTTTTGCCCCACTGTAAATATACAAAGGTGGGTATCATAACATGTCCAGCAATATGATTGCAATGGTTTAGACCTCCAAAAATAATTTCACTCACTGTTCACTTGCTATTTTCACAGTTTGTCAGGCAAGACCTCAGAATGAAAGTAGTTTATGCGACACAAGTACCCTTGTTACACCTCCTATGTTGTTGCCAGTCCCCCTCGACTACTATGAAAAGGATACGCCATCATGAGGCCTCTGATAGTGACCCGAGTTACTGCCCTAATGACACAGTGGCTTCATCAACAATGACAGGTAATGTGCATTATGTGAAAAGTTGTATTCAAAAGTTGCATTAAAAAATACCTTGCTTGATAAACTAGTTGGCTAATTCCCCAGCCAAGCAGATACAACCAGTAGAGTAATTTTGGTTGTGAAGTGCATTAGCAAAAAGCTTTGTCCTTTCTTTAGAACAAAATGCAATTTACCACTTGGCTGTCTATTATATAATCCTGTCACAGGCCCTTCCATTCAACACCACCTCATAAGATTGCCTGCTGCAGTTGTTCAAGAGGATTCCAGTTTGCAGCCGAACACGCAGCATAAAGAAGGCCAGCAAGGGGGCCCTTATCAGCATCATGCGGACATGCCTTCGCTGTGAGCACTCCTATGAATGAAACAGTCAGCCACATGTTGGCTGTATCTGGCCAGCAGCCTTCACCAGTCAGCAGCAACAGCTTTCACAGGCTCATTATTTGTACAAATACAGAAGTTAACCCACTTCATTACTTTGATAACCCAATTGTGAAACATAATTTATGTACACTGACATCATTTGTTGCTTATTTTCTACTTCTTAGATGCATATAACGTCCAGTGCATAACCTGGTCTGATGGAACCAGCCTGATCACTGTGTTCACCATTATATTTCACTTCCAATTTATGATATCTGAAGTGAAATAGAGAAGGTGAACGCAGCAATTAGGTTGATGAGGAAGTCCAGACTGACAGACGGGCTTGATACTGATGTCTCTGAATGGAGAGAGACTTGGCACTCTACAGTCGTGGCCAAAAGTTTTGAGAATGACACAAATATTAATTTTCGCAAAGTCTGCTGCCTCAGTTTGAATGATGGCAATTAGCATATACTCCAGAATGTTATGAAGAGTGATCAGATGAATTGCAATTAATTGCAAATTCCCTCTTTGCCATGCAAATTAACTGAATCCCCAAAAAACATTTCCACTGCATTTCAGCCCTGCCACAAAAGGACCAGCTGACATCATGTCAGTGATTCTCTCGTTAACACAGGTGTGAGTGTTGACGAGGACAAGACTGGAGATCACTCTGTCATGCTGATTGAGTTTGAATAACAGACTGGAAGCTTCAAAAGGAGGGTGGTGCTTGGAATCATTGTTCTTCTTCTGTCAACCATGGTTACCTGCCAGGAAACACGTGCCGTCATCATTGCTTTGCACAAAAAGGGCTTCACAGACAAGGATATTGCTTCCAGTAAGATTGCACCTAAATCAACCATTTATCATCAAGAACTTCAAGGAGAGCGGTTCAATTGTTGTGAAGAAGGCTTCAGGGCACCTAAGAAAGTTTAGCAAGCACCAGGAACGTCTCCTAAAGTTGATTCAGCTGCGAGATCAGGGCACCACCAGTACAGAGCTTGCTCAGGAATGGCAGCAGGCAGGTGTGAGTGCATCTGCACGCACAGTGAGACGAAGACTTTTGGAGGATGGCCTGGTGTCAAGAAGGGCAGCAAAGAAGCCACTTCTCTCCAGAAAAAAACATCAGGGACAGACTGATATTCTGCAAAAGGTACAGGGATTGGACTGCTGAGGACTGGGGTAAAGTCATTTTCTCTGATGAATCCCCTTTAGATTGTTTGGGGCATCCAGAAAAAAGGAGATTACAAGGTGAGCGCTACCATCAGTCCTGTGTCATGCCAACAGTAAAGCATCCTGAGACCTTTCATGTGTGGGGTTGCTTCTCAGCTCACTCACAATTTTGCCTAAGAACACAGCCATGAATAAAGAATGGTACCAACACATCCTCTGAGAGCAACTTCTCCCATCCAGGAACCATCCAGGAACAGTTTGGTGACGAACAAGGCCTTTTACAGTATGATGGAGCACCTCGCCATAAGGCAAAAGTGATAACTAAGTGGTTCGGGGAACAAAACATAGATATTTTGGGTCCATGGCCAGGAAACTCCCCAGACCTTAATCCCATTGAGAACTTGTGGTCAATCCTCAAGAGGCGGGTGAACAAACAAAAACCCACAAATTCTGACAAACTCCAAGCATTGATTATGCAAGAATGGGCTGCCATCAGTCAGAATGTGGCCCAGAAGTTAATTGACAGCATGCCAGGGCGGATTGCAGAGGTCTTGAAAAAGAAGGGTCAACACTTCAAATATTGACTCTTTGCATCAACTTCATGTAATTGTCAATAAAAGCCTTTGACACTTATGAAATGCTTGTAATTATACTTCAGTATTCCATAGTAACATCTGACAAAAATATCTAAAGACACTGAGGCAGCAAACTTGGTGGAAATTAATATTTGTGTCATTCTCAAAACTTTTGGCCACGACTGTACATTAAAATGATACTAGACACAACTTTTACTTGTGTTGTCTTTTTTAAATTATTGAATTGAATAGTATCAGTTAATATGAGGTGGGAGAAACCCTGTATATTCTGTACGAGGATCAGGGAACTCCTGTTGTTGTCACGCCCTGATCATGGAGAGCTTTTTATTCTCTATGTTGGTTAGGTCGGGGTGTGACTAGGGTGTGTCATCTAGGTGATTTATATTTCTAAGTTGGCCTGGTATGGTTTTCAATCAAAGGCAGCTGTTTATCGTTGTCTCTGATTGGGGATCATATTTAGGCAGCCATTTCCTTCTTGGTGTTTGGTGGGATCTTGACTATGGATACTTGAATGTTAGCGGCACGTTTCGGTTGAGGTTATTGTTTTGTTGTGAGTTTCACTTAGTAATAAAAAGATGTGGAACCCAGATCACGCTGCGCTTTGGTCCACTTATTATGATGATCGTGACAGTTGTATACAGGACACCACACAGGAAGATGTTTACCAAGGTTTGCCAACTTTGACATGTTTGCCAAGTTATCCTGATTACCGCCAGACAAAATGCAGATAGGCACAGTATCTCTATCGGCTGGAAAACAGCCGCGGGCAAGGTTCTGACAGATGGGCTTGGCAGTGGCAAGGACACACCCAAGAAACACTGACATACCCCCAAGCCAACTCACGTATTGATTCTGTCATGTCTTGAGGAGCAAGCCAAAAAACGAGGCAAAATCAGCAGGTGTAACTCCCCTTTAAAATTGTTGGACACTTATTCCATTTTACTCAAGCTATTGGTGGCCATACCAAATGATGCAATGGTATAAAGCAATTTCTCTGACAAAAATGTGGTGATGTGAGTGTGACAGAGAGATGCTAGACCTGGACTGTTACGGTGCGTGAATGAGGACCCAAAAGCGAATCAACTTAAACAGAGCTTCTTTAATTACCAAACATAGGTAGGCTCAGATGGACCGGCAGATTCCGACAGGACAGGACAAGGTTACAGCAAACATGACGGCAGTCTGGTTCAGGCATGAATGACACAAACAAACAAGAATCCGACAAGGACAGGAGCAGAAACAGAGAGAGATATAGGGACCTAATCAGAGGGAAAAAGGGAACAGGTGGGAAAAGGGGTGACGAGGTGGTTAGGAGGAGACAAGGCACAGCTGGGGGAAAGAGGGGGAGAAAAGGTAACCTAACAACGACCAGCAGAGGGAGACAGGGTGAAGGGAAAGGACAGAGACAAGACACAACATGACAGTACATGACAGTACCCCCCCACTCACCGAGCGCCTCCTGGCGCACTCGAGGAGGAAACCTGGCGGCAACGGAGGAAATCATCAATCAGCGCACGGTCCAGCACGTCCCGAGAGGGAACCCAACTCCTCTCCTCAGGACCGTACCCCTCCCAGTCAACTAGGTACTGATGACCACGGCCCCGAGGACGCATGTCCAAGATTTTACGGACCCTGTAGATAGGTGCGCCCTCGACAAGGATGGGGGGGGGGGGGGGGAAGACGAGCGGGGGCGCGAAGAACGGGCTTAACACAGGAGACATGGAAGACCGGGTGGACGCGACGAAGATATCGCGGAAGAAGAAGTCGCACTGCGACAGGATTAATGACCTGAGAGATACGGAATGGACCAATGAACCGCGGGGTCAACTTGCGAGAAGCCGTCTTAAGGGGAAGGTTCTGAGTGGAGAGCCAAACTCTCTGACCGCGACAATATCTAGGGCTCTTCGTTCTACGCTTATTAGCAGCTCTCACAGTCTGCGCCCTAACGGCAAAGTGCAGACCTGACCCTCTTCCAGGTGCGCTCGCAACGTTGGACAAAAGCCTGAGCGGAGGGGACGCTGGACTCGGCGAACTGAGATGAGAACAACGGAGGCTGGTACCCGAGGCTACTCTGAAAAGGAGATAGCCCGGTCGCAGACGAAGGAAGCGAGTTGTGGGCGTATTCTGCCCAGGGGAGCTGTTCTGACCAAGACGCAGGGTTGCGAAAAGAAAGACTGCGTAAGATGCGACCAATAGTCTGATTGGCCCGTTCTGCTTGACCGTTAGACTGGGGGTGAAAGCCGGAAGAGAGACTGACGGAAGCCCCAATCAAACGGCAAAACTCCCTCCAAAATTGAGACGTGAATTGCGGACCTCTGTCCGAAACGACGTCTGACGGAAGGCCATGAATTCTGAAAACATTCTCGATGATGATTTGTGCCGTCTCTTTAGCAGAAGGAAGCTTAGCAAGGGGAATGAAATGAGCCGCCTTAGAGAACCTATCGACAACCGTAAGAATAACAGTCTTCCCCGCTGACGAAGGCAGTCCGGTGACAAAATCTAAGGCGATGTGAGACCACGGTCGAGAGGGAATAGGAAGCGGCCTGAGACGGCCGGCAGGAGGAGAGTTACCGGACTTAGTCTGCGCGCAGACCGAACAAGCAGCCACGAAACGACGCGTGTCATGCTCCCGGGTGGGCCACCAGAAACGCTGGCGAATGGAAGCAAGCGTACCCCGAACGCCAGGGTGGCCGGCTAACTTGGCAGAGTGAGCCCACTGAAGAACGGCCAGACGAGTAGGAACGGGAACGAAAAGAAGGTTCCTAGGACAAGCGCGCGGCGACGGAGTTTGAGTGAGTGCTTGCTTTACCTGCCTCTCAATTCCCCAGACAGTCAACCCGACAACACGCCCCTCAGGGAGAATCCCCTCGGGGTCAGTGGAGGCTACTGAAGAACTGAAGAGACGAGACAAAGCATCAGCCTTGGTGTTCTTAGAGCCCGGACGATAAGAAATCACGAACTCGAAACGAGCGAAAAACAGCGCCCAACGCGCCTGACGCGCATTAAGTCGTTTGGCAGAACGGATGTACTCAAGGTTCCTATGGTCAGTCCAAACGACAAAAGGAACGGTCGCCCCCTCCAACCACTGTCGCCATTCGCCTAGGGCTAACCGGATGGCGAGCAGTTCGCGGTTACCCACATCATAGTTACGTTCCGACGGCGACAGGCGATGAGAAAAATACGCGCATGGGTGGACCTTGTCGTCAGAGAGGGAGCGCTGAGAAAGGATGGCTCCCACTCCCACCTCTGACGCGTCAACCTCGACAACGAACTGTCTAGAGACGTCAGGTGTAACAAGGATAGGAGCGGATGTAAAACGATTCTTGAGGAGATCAAAAGCTCCCTGGGCGGAAACGGACCACTTAAAGCACGTCTTGACAGAAGTAAGGGCTGTGAGAGGAGCTGCCACCTGACCGAAATTACGGATGAAACGACGATAGAAGTTCGCGAAGCCGAGAAAGCGCTGCAGCTCGACGCGTGACTTAGGGACGGGCCAATCAATGACAGCTTGGACCTTAGCGGGATCCATCTTAATGCCTTCAGCGGAAATAACAGAACCGAGAAATGTGACGGAGGAGGCATGAAAAGTGCACTTCTCAGCCTTCACAAAAAGACAATTCTCTAAAAGGCGCTGGAGGACACGTCGAACGTGCTGAACATGAATCTGGAGTGACGGTGAAAAAATCAGGATATCGTCAAGGTAAACGAAAACAAAGATGTTCAGCATGTCTCTCAGGACATCATTGACTAATGCCTGAAAGACAGCTGGAGCGTTAGCGAGGCCGAAAGGAAGAACCCGGTATTCAAAGTGCCCTAACGGAGTGTTAAACGCCGTCTTCCACTCGTCCCCCTCCCTGATGCGCACGAGATGGTAAGCGTTACGAAGGTCCAACTTAGTGAAAAACCTGGCTCCCTGCAGGATCTCGAAGGCTGAAGACATAAGAGGAAGCGGATAACGATTCTTCACTGTTATGTCATTCAGCCCTCGATAATCTATGCAGGGGCGCAGAGACCCGTCCTTCTTCTTGACAAAAAAAAAACCCCGCTCCGGCGGGAGAGGAGGAGGGGACTATGGTACCGGCGTCAAGAGCTACAGACAAATAATCTTCGAGAGCCTTACGTTCGGGAGCCGACAGAGAGTATAGTCTACCCCGGGGGGGGGGTGGTTCCCGGAAGGAGATCAATACTACAATCATACGACCGGTGTGGAGGAAGAGAGGTGGCCCTGGACCGACTGAACACCGTGCGCAGATCGTGATATTCCTCCGGCACCCCTGTCAAATCACCAGGCTCCTCCTGTGAAGAAGAGACAGAGGAAACAGGAGGGATAGCAGACATTAAACATTTCACATGACAAGAGACGTTCCAGGAGAGGATAGAATTACTAGACCAATTAATGGAAGGATTATGACAAACTAGCCAGGGATGGCCCAAAACAACAGGTGTAAAAGGTGAACGAAAAATTAAAAAAGAAATGGTTTCACTATGATTACCAGAAACAGTGAGGGTTAAAGGTAGCGTCTCACGCTGAATCCTGGGGAGAGGACTACCATCCAGGGCGAACAAGGCCGTGGGCTCCTTTAACTGTCTGAGAGGAATGTCATGTTCCCGAGCCCAGGTCTCGTCCATAAAACAGCCCTCCGCCCCAGAGTCTATTAAGGCACTGCAGGAAGCTGACGAACCGGTCCAGCGTAGATGGACCGACAAGGTAGTGCAGGATCTTGAAGGAGAGACAGGAGTAGTAGCGCTCACCAGTAGCCCTCCGCTTACTGACGAGCTCTGGCCTTTTACTGGACATGAAGTGACAAAATGACCAGCGGAACCGCAATAGAGACAGAGGCGGTTGGTGATTCTCCGTTCCCTCTCCTTAGTCGAGATGCGGATACCTCCCAGCTGCATGGGCTCAGCACCCGAGCCGGCAGAGGAAGATGGTAGTGATGCGGAGAGGGAGGCGACGGAGAGCGCGAGCTCCTTTCCACGAGCTCGGTGACGAAGATCAACCCGTCGCTCAATGCGAATAGCGAGTTCAATCAAGGAATCCACGCTGGAAGGAACCTCCCGGGAGAGAATCTCATCCTTTACCTCTGCGCGGAAACCCTCCAGAAGACGAGCGAGCAAGGCCGGCTCGTTCCAGCCACTGGAGACAGCAAGAGTGCGAAACTCAATAGAGTAGTCTGTTATGGATCGATTGCCTTGACATAGGGAAGACAGGGCCCTGGAAGCCTCCTCCCCAAAAACAGATCGATCAAAAACCCGTATCATCTCCTCCTTAAAGTCTTGATACTGGTTAGTACACTCAGCCCTTGCCTCCCAGATTGCCGTGCCCCACTCACGAGCCCGTCCAATAAGGAGAGATATGACGTAGGCGACACGAGCAGTGCTCCTGGAGTAAGTGTTGGGCTGGAGAGAAAACACAATATCACACTGGGTGAGGAACGAGCGGCATTCAGTGGGCTCCCCAGAGTAACACGGCGGGTTATTGATTCTGGGCTCCGGAGATTCGAAAGCCCTGGAAGTGGCCGGTGGATCGAGGCGGAGATGGTGAACCTGTTCTGTGAGGTTGGAGACTTGGGTGGCCAGGGTCTCAACGGCATGTCGAGCAGCAGACAATTCCTGCTTGTGTCTGCCTAGCATCGCTCCCTGGATCTCGACGGCTGAGTGGAGAGGATCCGAAGTCGCTGGGTCCATTCTTGGTCGGATTCTTCTGTTACGGTGCGTGAATGAGGACCCAAAAGCGAATCAACTTAAACAGAGCTTCTTTAGTTACCAAACATAGGTAGGCTCAGATGGACCGGCAGATTCCGACAGGACAGGACAAGGTTACAGCAAACATGACGGCAGTCTGGTTCAGGCATGAATGACACAAACAAACAAGAATCCGACAAGGACAGGAGCAGAAACAGAGAGAGATATAGGGACCTAATCAGAGGGAAAAAGGGAACAGGTGGGAAAAGGGGTGACGAGGTGGTTAGGAGGAGACAAGGCACAGCTGGGGGAAAGAGGGGGAGAAAAGGTAACCTAACAACGACCAGCAGAGGGAGACAGGGTGAAGGGAAAGGACAGAGACAAGACACAACATGACAGTACATGACATGGACACTGTAATTGATTAAGAATATATTGTGCAATATATACCTAACTTGGCAAACACTTATCACACAGGATTTAACTGTAGGCCTTTGATGCTGTAATATACAGTTACGTTTCAACTTCACAACATTTTTGTATTGTAAATAATATTAATGAGTTCAACGCCTTATTTAAGTTGCATATTAACAACTTAGGCTGGTGTTGCACCAAGTAACATTTCACACACTCCATATTTTCAAGCATTGTGGTGGTGGCTGCATCATGTTATGGGTATGCTTGGAATCGTTAAGGACTGGAGAGTTTTTCCCAGAAAGACAGCTGTAATCGCTGCCAAAGATGATCCTAACATGTATCGACTCAGAGGGTTGAATACTTATCTAATCAAGATTTCTTAGTTTTACTTTTCATATTTTTTTTTTAAATACAAATGTTCCCCAAAAAATTCCACTTTGACATTTGAGTATTTTGTGTAGATCGTTGACAAAAAAAGACAATTAAATACATTTTACTACCACTTTGTAACACAAGAAAATGCGGAAAACGTCAAGGGGTGTGAATACTTCTGAAGGCACTGTATGTACTATACATACAGTGCCTTGCGAAAGTATTCGGCCCCCTTGAACTTTGCGACCTTTTGCCACATTTCAGGCTTCAAACATAAAGATATAAAACTGTATTTTTTTGTGAAGAATCAACAACAAGTGGGACACAATCATGAAGTGGAACAATATTTATTGGATATTTCAAACCTTTTTAACAAATCAAAAACTGAAAAATTGGGCGTGCAAAATTATTCAGCCCCTTTACTTTCAGTGCAGCAAACTCTCTCCAGAAGTTCAGTGAGGATCTCTGAATGATCCAATGTTGACCTAAATGACTAATGATGATAAATACAATCCACCTGTGTGTAATCAAGTCTCCGTATAAATGCACCTGCACTGTGATAGTCTCAGAGGTCCGTTAAAAGCGCAGAGAGCATCATGAAGAACAAGGAACACACCAGGCAGGTCCGAGATACTGTTGTGAAGAAGTTTAAAGCCGGATTTGGATACAAAAATATTTCCCAAGCTTTAAACATCCCAAGGAGCACTGTGCAAGCGATAATATTGAAATGGAAGGAGTATCAGACCACTGCAAATCTACCAAGACCTGGCCGTCCCTCTAAACTTTCAGCTCATACAAGGAGAAGACTGATCAGAGATGAAGCCAAGAGGCCCATGATCACTCTGGATGAACTGCAGAGATCTACAGCTGAGGTGGGAGACTCTGTCCATAGGACAACAATTGCACAAATCTGGCCTTTATGGAAGAGTGGCAAGAAGAAAGCCATTTTTTAAAGATATCCATAAAAAGTGTCGTTTAAAGTTTGCCACAAGCCACCTGGGAGACACACCAAACATGTGGAAGAAGGTGCTCTGGTCAGATGAAACCAAAATTGAACTTTTTGGCAACAATGCAAAACGTTATGTTTGGCGTAAAAGCAACACAGCTCATCACCCTGAACACCATCCCCACTGTCAAACATGGTGGTGGCAGCATCATGGTTTGGGCCTGCTTTTCTTCAGCAGGGACAGAGAAGATGGTTAAAATTGATGGGAAGATGGATGGAGCCAAATACAGGACCATTCTGGAAGAAAACCTGATGGAGTCTGCAAAAGACCTGAGACTGGGACGGAGATTTGTCTTCCAACAAGACAATGATCCAAAACATAAAGCAAAATCTACAATGGAATGGTTCAAAAATAAACATATCCAGGTGTTAGAATGGCCAAGTCAAAGTCCAGACCTGAATCCAATCGAGAATCTGTGGAAAGAACTGAAAACTGTTGTTCACAAATGCTCTCCATCCAACCTCACTGAGCTCGAGCTGTTTTGCAAGGAGGAATGGGAAAAAATGTCAGTCTCTCGATGTGCAAAACTGATAGAGACATACCCCAAGCGACTTACAGCTGTAATCGCAGCAAAAGGTGGCGCTACAAAGTATTAACTTAAGGGGGCTGAATAATTTTGCATGCCCAATTTTTCAGTTTTTGATTTGTTAAAAAAGTTTGAAATATCCAATAAATGTCGTTCCACTTCATGATTGTGTCCCACTTGTTGTTGATTCTTCACAAAAAAATACAGTTTTATATCTTTATGTTTGAAGCCTGAAATGTGGCAAAAGGTCGCAAAGTTCAAGGGGGCCGAATACTTTCGCAAGGCACTGTATAGGTAGGGGTAAAGTGACTAGCAGCAGTGTATGTGGTGAGTGTGAAATTGTGTTTGTGTGTGTGTGGCGTCCGTGTGCATGTTATGCGTGTGTCGGCATGTGTAGTGTGTGTACAGTATGTGTGTGTCAGTGTATCAGTGTAAGTATGTGTGAGTATGTGGGTAGAGTCCAGTGTTTGTATAGTCAGTGCAAGAGAGTTAGTGCAAAAAAGGGTCAATGCAGGTTGTCCGGGTAGCCATTTGATTAGCTATTTATCAGTCTTGTTTAAAAGTCTTATGGCTTCGGGGTAGAAGCTGTTCAGGGTCCTGTTTGCTTCCAGACTTGGTGCATTGGTACCGCTTGCCGTGCAGTAGCAGAGAGAATAGTCTGTGTCTTGGGTGGCTGGGGTCTTTGACAGTTTTTTGGACCTTTCTCTGACGCCACCAGGCATAGAGGTCTTGGATAGCAGGGCCTCAGTGATGGACTGTCTGGGCCGTATGCACTACCCTCTGTAGTACCTTGCGGTCGAATGCCAAGCAGTTACCATTCCAAGCGGTGATGCAGCCAGTCAAGATGCTCTCAATGGTGCAACTATAGAACTTTTTGAAGATCTGAGGACCCATGCCAATCCTAAACAACACTGTAGTCCCGGTCTTGGTCTGTGTTGTTCATAGATATGTTACTAGTATACTTTTTGTGCCTTGTTCTGAAGAAAACATAGATAAACCACAGAGAAGACATCTATTTCTGTTCACTGTATTGGGTTTTCAAAAAATGTTATTGGTCGGAAATGTTCTAATGAAGGCCTACCATTGGTATGACAAGAGTTCAACTCAAGTTGGATTGTGGATAAAAATGACCCATTTTCTTTCCATGATGAAAAGTGAAATAATCCTTTCATTTTGGTTCAGAGCAAATTCTAGGAGCTCCCTATTTGCTGACTTGCTTGCTAACTCACGTACATTGGCTGTGTGTCAGTAAAAAGGTAATTCAAGATGAATGATGTCAATAATACAGCCTAAGAACAGAAGGGGATAGTGGTGGATAAAATTACAAAAAAATACAATAAAATGCTCCAAAGAGAGGTACACTACTGTACATAAAACAATTTGATAGGTAACTCAATTGGTGAGTGTATAGATTGGCACTAAGAGCATCAAATATCCAATACCTCTGTCCTTAATGTCTCACTTTCTCACAATCTGCATTGAATCTCACTGCATACTTTTCCAGCTAGTATTACTTACATTGGTTGTGCTTGCTTTTGCTAGATCTACAATACATTTTTCACCGTTTTACTGAACTCACACAGCTAATCAAGGCTTATTACTCTTCAATAATCTAGCCACATCCCTTAGGCCAAACATAGTACTGTCATGGTTTATTATATATAGCATGCATTTGTCAGTTCAAAGATGTCAAAAGTTAGTCCACATACTATCTTAATAGATACGGTATATTTAGAGGTAATTACTCAATCATTTATGTGAGCTACACTATTCTTGACTATTTTGGGAGGTGGCACATTGCTTTGGACACTCCTAAAAAGTATTTAAGGACAAGTGTTATTAACATCGAACAATCACAGAAACACACACCCACACTGATCTCCAAGGAGGCCTTTCATGATGCAAGAGTTAGCAACATCCCAGAAGGCCGCTTCCACCCTGGCGATAGGCTACATCCCTGTGTGCAGCTGGATTCACCAAATCAGTGGAGAAAACACACAACACCATCACCTTTAAATAAAAGAGTAAACCACCTGCTAAGAATCATAGAAGCTGTGTTGACCTTTTGTCTAAAAGTTATTCATTATGGAGGTTTAGGTTCAAAGACAGGGCAGAGGAGATCTGTTATGTTACATTCAGTTACATTATAAATGGAATAGTGGTCGACATTATCATGTGAATTAATGCATGTATAGTATCATACATCTTACACGGTTGTCCAATAGCATCCAATAGCATACAACTTGGATGACGTATAGTATTGCACGTCTTTATCTGAGACCAGGTTGCTTCTTGCGCTGTAACAACATAAGATAATTAGGGGGAGAATTTACATTGACGGTTAGGGAACCTAAAGACAAAGGTTAGGAGAACTAAAAAGAAAATGGTTAGATTAATTTACGTAGCAGGTTAGTGAATTGGGTTAGGTTTAGTATCAGGGTTAGCTAAAATACTACAGTTGTCCCTGACACCCCTCAAACATGCAACCTTTGGATTGCAAGACTGTTGCGGATTTCACCCACCCATCCTCACTGACAAACCTCCCTAAAGTAGACCATTAGTAGGTATCATACATCTTGGAGGTGTTCAGAAATAAGTAAAATATATTTTGCATGGCTCTGAGGCCAGACATACCAAAGTATGTTTCCCCAAAAGCCTTATGAATCACATGAAGAGAGTATATTCTAAGTCAGATGAAGGAGCCTTTGGAAAGTGTTCACATTTAGACTTCTTTTTTGTTTTCCTGAAACTGCTCACTTCTGCTTTCGACAACATCAGATGCTGCCATTTTAGTATGTGTGGTGAGGCTGTCAAATTCAGAAATAGACTCCATGGTCAGTGTGCATATGTGAGAGCAATTCTTCATGTGTGTACTTTTATAGCTGCAAGCTTATCTCCATCAGAACAGCTTTAGCTGCACTACAGGTGTCCTGCTGTCTTCAAGACAATCACATGCAGATAACATTTCCCTTACCCCTTATTACTAGAGATCAGCATCAGTACATACACATATATAGAATTATACCTAATTAAGCTTTGGTTTTCTTTGAACTTTTGTTGTTGTAGGGTTTTAACATGTGCTATACACTTCAGAATGGATAAAATACAACCATGCTTGTTTGCATGAAATCAAAAAGGTATTCTATTTGCATACTAGGGAGGTATCCATGTAATTAAAGTAACTTCAGAAAATGGAGACATAGCCATAGTCTAAATATGGATGATGGAAATAAATAGTAGGAATATTAATTAATCAAACTGTAGGCATTGTTTTTTTGTTAAGTGGTGCAATCCATAGATGTCACAATGATCACCAATAGGACACATTTACTGTCAATCAAGTATTTTCTGAAATTCAATATACTGTAAACTGAACAAAAGTATTAACGCAACATGCAACAATTACAGTTCATATATAGAAATCAGTCAATTTAAACAAATCCATTAGGCCCTAATCTATGGATTTCACATGACAGGGAATACAGATATGTATCTGTTGGGCACATATAGCTTAAAAAAAAGGTAGGGGCGTGGATCAGAAAACCAATCAGTACCATTTCCCTCATGCAGCGTGACATATCTCCTTCGCATAGAGTTGACCAGGCTGTTGATTGTGGCTTGTGGTCCCACTCCTCTTCAATGGCTGTGCGAAGTTGCTGGATATTGGCTGGAACTGGAACACGCGTAAATTCAGAGCATCCCAAACATGCTCAAATCACTCGCTCACATCTACCCGGTACAGTTGAAACCTGGGATTCATCCTTTTTTAATTTGTTTTATTTTTACCCCTTTTTCTCCCCAATTTCGTGGTATCCAATTGTTGTAGTAGCTACTATCTTGTCTCATCGCTACAACTCCCGTACGGGCTCGGGAGAGACGAAGGTTGAAAGTCCTGCGTCCTCCGATACACAACCCAACCAGCCGCACTGCTTCTTAACACAGCGCGCATCCAACCCGGAAGCCAGCCGCACCAATGTGTCGGAGGATACACCGTGCACCTGGCAACCTTGGTTAGCACGCACTGTGCCCGGCCCGCCACAGGAGTTGCTGGTGCGCGATGAGACAAGGACATCCCTACCGACCAAGCCCTCCCTAACCCGGACGACGCTAGGCCAATTGTGCGTCGCCCCACGGACCTCCTGGTCGCGGCCGGTTACAACAGAGCCTGGGCGCGAACCCAGCTGGCGCTGCAGTACAGCGCCCTTAACCACTGCGCCACCCGGGAGGCCCAGGATTCATCCTTGAAGAGCACACTTCTCCAGCGTGCCAGTGGCCATTGAAGGTGAGCATTTGCCCACTGAGGTCGTTAAGACGCCAAACTGCAGTCAGGTCAAGACCCTGGTGAGGACGACGACTTCGCAGATGAGCTACCCTGAGACGGCTTCTGACAGTTTGTGCAGAAATTCTTTGTTTGTGAAAACCCACAGTTTCATCAACTGTCCGGGTGGCTGGTCTCAAGATGCTCTCGCAGATGAAAAAGCTGGATGTGGAGGTCCTGGGCTGGCTGGCATGTGGTCTGTGGTTGTGAGGCCGGTTGTGCATTCTGCCAAATTCTCTTAAACGACATTTGAGGCGGCTTATGGTATAGAAATTAACATTAAATTATCTGCCAATAGCTCTGGTGGACATTCCTGCAGTAAGTTAGCTACCTCAAAACGTAAGACATCTGTGGCATTGTGTTGTAACAAAAGTGAAAAAGGTACACCTGTGTAATGATCATGCTGTTTATCAGCTTCTTGATATGCCACACCTGTCAGGTGGATTAGTTATCTTGGCAAAGGAGTAATGCTCACTAACAGGGATGTAAACAAATTTGTGCACAACATTTGAGAGAAATAATATTTTTGTGCAGTATAGAACATTTCTAGGATAGTTTAATTCAGCTCATGAAATCAACACTTTACATGTTGCATTGATATTTTGATTAAGTGTACAATAACAGGTCAATGGTGAAATGAATTACGTTTCCTAAAGAAGCCAAACATGAAAGGTGGGTGAGTGAATGCACAGGGCAGTAGCCTCAAATCAACAGAGCAACAGCAGTGCGCTCTCTGGGTAAACAGTGTGTGTTTCCAAGGCAACCACTGAAAAGTTAATTGGATTCAAAGAGGGAGATTTCGGGGAGAATGAATGAGAGGGCAGGACACCCCATTTCAAATTCCCAGGACCTCTTGGGGCGTTGCACAATCGCGAGCTGATGGCATTGCGTCATCTTTTGGCAATTACAGACGCTCGTGCATGATAAGCGAAACAATAACTAATGTAGACACTTTTAGTTTGATTATTTTCAGGAGGCTACTATTGATTAATTAAACAAACAATGCTTAATTAAAGAGCTATTGAGAACTAAAGAATGTATCTTGATGGATCCTTATTCATTTTAATAGCATGTCTGCACCACAAATATGACTGTGGCCTAGTCAACCCAACATAAATAAAAACCAAGTCATAATATACAAATAAAAATATTTGTTTTCTGGAGCATGGTTTCTTCATATGTAAAATGTATTTGAGGTTTAAATTCAATGCGCACTACTGCAATTGTGTTAACGTTCCCAAAATGCCTTCATGCCGGTGTAATTCATGTTTTGCAAGGGAAAGTGAATAGTTTCTAACTTGTATAAATTTGTATAGTTTCCCCCCGGCTGTGGACTGCTTCGGACGAGCACATCAACGCATTGTTCCGGAGAATCCAAGTGAAAAGTCCATTGTTGTTGCGAAGTTTTTAATCTGGGGATTTAAAGAACATCACATGCTCGGCTGGGGGAGTGGGTGCTCGCGCACAATACGCAAATAACACTCTAATTCCATGATCGGACTCTAAATCACAGGTTTCTTACCTTTTCCTATTCAAAACATTTTTCTACACTTAAAACTACATTTTATGTTAGTTTGAAGCCTTTGGAAAAGAGGACCGCAAGAAGGATCCGGAGGATAAAGTGGATTCCCACCGCGATAACTTTTTCCAAGGAAGACAAGTGCGTCGACGTCAGTCCGTGATTTATTACCCAAATATGACGGTTTACAGCCAGCGGTCTTTGATGGTCCTTGCTTTATTAGGGATCCTATCAGGGATTATGTCTCTGCTATCGGTCAATCTGATTTTCCATTTACAAACACAACAGATTGCTGTGAAGGAATCTCCCCCCACCATCTCCATCGTGCCAACTAATGTTTGGGCAGTGCTGATGCCAGTGTCTACAGTGCTTTCTGCTCTGTCTCTCACGCTCAATTTGAGCTCTGTCGTGGTCTGCCTTCTGCACAGCTACTTTACAACCGAGATATGCAGAGGAGAAGATGATACTGAAAGGTAAATCCATCAACACACCTATACTTAGGATGCTATTTGTTGTAGGCTAACATCAGTGATACACCAGTAGTTTATTTGGTTGAATAATGTGCTTTAATTAGCCTATATTAATGTTTGACATTGATAGAAATTAAAGAATACTACATTCTTATACATTCATAACTTTCAGTGTGCAGAGGCTGCTTAAATGACCGACCCCTATCTCTAAACTTGGTATGAATCCTGGACAAACAATAGCATTTCCTCATTATGCACCCAGTGCACGGCCCCTGGCCTCAGTGGCCCTGCTCTTTCCCACTTTGGCTTATAAATGTACTTTAATTTAGCTTCTGTGCACTCCAGTGCAAGTAATGACAAAGCATTCTGTTTAAAACGATCGATTTTGAGCAGAAAAGTATCCCACATGATAGAACAATTATGGACAGAAGGCCTAATTGCAACCTTGAATTGATTTATTTTGGTCTAAATACATAATTTAGCACTTTCCACAAATAGTATGGTCATGTAGCTGATTGCATTTGCTTCATTTCCTCCCACAGAGCAGACTGGTTCCTATTGGATAGCCGAGCTGTCCGACATGTGGCCATCGGACTATTTTGCCTTGGGGTTTCAGTATACTTAGCAGGTAAGACCAACAAATAACGGTAAGGCCTAGTTAATGACCAGAACATATTGTGGAACAAAGCAATCTGCATCCAGCTGGTCTTAACACGTGTCACCCAAAACTCATTGGCAAAATCAAAAGTAACAAACTGCTACATATTTGGTAGCATTATGTACACAGTAGTCAGCCCACATAACTCTATTCCACATCAAGTAACTCCCAAAAGCAATAAAATCAGATTTAAAAAAGACAAATACACCTTATGGAACAGTGAGGACTGAAGCGTCACACACACATGGGTACATATGTACACACACAGGTACCCGACACACATATATGCGCACACACACACACACACACACACCTGGATAGTGTGTTGCATTAGAGTAGTGGCCTGCAGAGAGACAGTTAATATGTTGTAACATTTATTTTAATGTTTAAAATTATATTCTAATATATATTACTGCATTTATTTTTTGCTGGATCCCAAGAAGTGTAGCTGTTGCTTTGGCAGCAGCTAATGGGGTTCCATAATAAATACAAATGAACCTCACGTGCAAGCTTTTAAATTAATCTGCTTTAGCTAAATTATCAGACATTACATACGTTTAGACCAACGGCTAAACAATTAACAGCTTCTACCAAATAGTTGTGATCCTAGAAAGGAAAACTTAATTTAGATTCCTACAGATATTTTCCAGTTAATTTGCAGCAGAGGCAAAAGTCACTACTTTCAGAGTCCCTCCAATTGATTGATACACAAGGCCCAAAATAATGACTTTGACATGTTAATGCATGTCCTGGCAAAGCAAAGCTGCTGGCTTTCCATTCCATTGAGTCTCTTGTTGAGGTGGTGGGGGCAGGGCACCATTGTGATGGTAGGGTGAATGACCTCCTGACCCCACATCTCCCTTTCAGAGGGAACTTAGCCAGAGCCTCACTGCAATGCCACAATGTCGTCATCATCATCATGTCCCAGAGCTGTGTTTCTCTCCTCCTTCCTTCAGCACTCTTGGGTCTGTGGTTCTTCTCCTGCTGAGAGATGTCCAATATAGTAAAATAGGTCAAAAACACAACCGTGGCAATGCACTACATTAGTTATCCACCCCAGGGAGAAAAAGGGATCTGAAAAGTGATCTTTCTTACAGTGTATAGACTCATCTTTCTGTACCGGTCACTGTGTCCATCTCCCCCTCTTACTCTGTTTATCTTTCTCTCTCTATCCCTCTCTCTCTGCTGCAGCTATGTCCATCTACATGCTGCTGGTGTTTGAGGTAGAGACAGGCATAGCGAGCGCATGCGTACTGGCCTCGGGCATCCTGATTCTGCTGATGATCGTGATTCACTCCCTGGTCAAAGCCGCCCGTACCGCCCAACACTACCGCGGTGGGGAACACACTGACACCTTGTACCAGAACCAGCACGGTGGGAGCACCCCTGCCGCCCGGCAAGGCAAGCTCCAAGACGGGGAAAAACCCAGGAGGCACCGCAACAACTCCCAACTCCACCGGCATTTGTCCTACCCCCCTCCCTGCACCGACCCTAAGCAGCATCACCAGCATCAGTACTCCCCATCCCACAGCCCTCAGAGCCACAGCAGTGACAAGGAGGGCTACAGTAGCGGTGGAAGTGGTTCTAGAATGCACAGGACCCTGTCAACAGAGTCAGGGCTGCTGCAGTCTCCATCTAAGCCCTGGAATGGCATTAACAATGAGATGCGGAGCGTGCTGGCCCGCAAGTCAGGAGCCTCCAGTAAAGACTCTACTCTGGTGTAACCTGACCTACAAAGTCTTAGCAGTTAGTACATTCCTAACCAACCATCAAACGTTCCGAAGAATACAGTATGGATAGAAAATATCTGAAGCTATTTAAAAGCTCTGAGCTATCCCTTCATGATCCAAGCACCACTAATACTATTACTGTACATTTCAATACAGACATACAGTGAAACTGTCATTTTAATACACCTTTCCTAACATCTCGTTCCCTTATTGCCTTTGTATTGACTTTTTACACAGAAACCATCACTATTAAACCCTCTAGAATGTTTACGTACTGGTATTCCAATGGAAAATGTTAGTAACTTATAGCTACAGCTAATGCTATAGTTGCTACGTGATTATACAATTTAACAAGTGGCAGAGAAATGCTTTATATTTTCAAAGTTGTTTGGTAAAGACCAAAAGGTGGTCTTTGAAATATATTGCCAAAACTGTATATTACACAATGTGTAGATAAATTTGGTAGTGTTTAGTCTGCATACTGTGAAACAAACATAAGTCATAACTTTGAATAAAGGTTGTGAGTATGTTGATACAAAACACTGTGTAAAAAATAAAGTGGAGCATTTTAAGTAAACCAGTATTAGCACATTCAGCTTCATTCTAGTGCACTTACTTGAAAGTCAAGAGAGTGCCTAGAAGTCCTTGAGTCCAAGTATAGCTTTGAGTGATGCCTGAGGAACGACTAACCTTGGACAGCGTCTTCCAGAGGTCAGGAGGAAGTGGATGGGGGATGTGGTGGAGTGGCAGGGGGAATGGGAGAGGGGGTCGCTTCATGTGCGCTGCATGCATGTGCCAATGGAGGGAAATAATAAAGTAAACAGAACTGAGACACAAAAATGGCAAATAAAATAATGCAAAGAAAGGATGATTGCACAGGAAAATAACTACAAACAATAAATGGTGGCCCACGTCTATGAAAAAGTTACCTTGGCTTTCACTCAAAAGGAGTTCATAAGCCTCATCAACTCCACCCTTGAGCAGGGAGATTGTGTTTTTTCTCCTCAGCAGTGATGAGTGGGTTGTGGGCAATCAGACAAATGAAGGATACAGTGTTGTTACTGTGTAAAGGACACAGTGTTATTATGGTTTCCCAGAGCCAAAGTGAGTGGTTGTTTACTGCCTCTTACCTGCGCCCCTGGGAGGTGCTGATCTGTTCCTTCATGCTGATGGCTTGACGAAGGAGGCCATCGATGCTTTTGAAGTACAGGCTGCTGTTTGTCATGCTTTTCACTGCACTGGAAATGAAAATATGAATGTGTGTTAACAAATACAACATTGAATTGCCGATCAATGTTTTCAATATAATTAAAATCCTAAACAGTAGACTTTAGACCATGACTCCAATTCCATCGCATAACTTTGGGTCATTGGACACCCCCTTTAGCCTTGTGGGAAATGCCCTGGCACTGCCCGATGCACCTGGCTGTGTTGAGTAACACTTGCCTAATAAATCTGACTTTTATACCAATTCTTGGTATACAGTCTGAAACAAAGCACTGCAAAATCGTAGAGTTTAATGACAAGCCAGAATGTTGAATAAATTACATTTGAACTTTACCAGTTGTCTGTGTGGTTGGTCCTTCAGCTGCTCGAAATTTTAAACAAAATATCCACAGAAAAGTATTGTTTCCCCAACTTTTTAGAGCACCGGTACAACACAATTTATATCACCTGGGGCGGCAGGGTAGCCTAGTGGTTAGAGCGTTGGACTAGTAACCGGAAAGTTGCGAGTTCAAACCCCCGAGCTGACAAGGTACAAATCTGTCGTTCTGCCCCTGAACAGGCAGTTAACCCACTGTTCCCAGGCCGTCATTGAAAATAAGAATTTGTTCTTAACTGACTTGCCTGGTTAAATAAAGGTAAAATAAAAATAAATAAAATAAAAACATGCGCAAGTCCATGTACAGTTGAAGTCAGAAGTTTACATACACTTAGATTGGAGTTTTTCAACCACTCCACAAATTTATTGTTAACAAACTATAGTTTTGGCAAGTCAGGGAGGACATCTACTTTGTGCATGACAACTAATTTTTCCATTTTTTATTTTTTTTTTACAGACAGATTATTTCACTTATAAATCACTGTATCACAATTCCAGTGGGTCAAAAGTTTACATACACTAAGTTGACTGTGCCTTTAGCTTGGAAAATTCCAGAAAATGATGTCATGGCTTTAGAATCTTCTGATTGACTGAAATGATGTCAATTAGCCTATTGGAGGTGTACCTGTGGATGTTTTTCAAGGCCTACCTTCAAACTCAGTGCCTCTTTGCTTGACATCATGGGAAAGATCAAAAGAAATCAGCCAAGACCTCATAAAAAAATTGTAGACCTCCACAAGTCTGGTTCATCCTTGGGAGCAATTTCCAAATGGCTGAAGGTACCAAGTATGCATATGCAAGTATGAACAGCATGCAACCACGCAGCCATCATACCGCTCAGGAAGGAGACACGTTCTGTCTCCTAGAGATTAATATACTTTGGTGCGAAAAAGTGCAAATCAATCCCAGAACAACAGCAAAGGACCTTCTGAATATGCTGGAGGAAATAGGTACAAAGGTATCTATATCCACATGAAAAACGAGTCCTATAAAGACATAACCTGAAAGGCCGCTCAGCAAGGAAGAAGCCACTGCTCCAAAACCCCCATTAAAAAGCCAGACTACGGTTTGCAACTGCACATGGGGACAAAGATCGTACTTTTTGGAGAAATGTCCTCTGGTCTGATGATACAAAAATATAACTGTTTGGCCATAATGACCATTGTTATGTTTGGAGGAAAAAGGGGGGGGGGGCTTGCAAGTCGACGAACACCATCCCAACCGTGAAGCACGGGAGTGGCAGCATCATGTTGTGGGGGTGCTTTGCTGCAGGAGAGACTGGTGCACTTCACAAAATAGATGGAATCATGAGGCAGGAAAATTATGTGGATATATTGAAGCAACATCTCAAGACATCAGTCAGGAAGTTAAAGCTTGGTCGCAAATGGGTCTTCCAAATGATCAATGGGGCGGCAGCGTAGCCTAGTGGTTAGAGCGTTGGACTAGTAACCGGAAGGTTGCGAGTTCAAACCCCCGAGCTGACAAGGTACAAATCTGTCGTTCTGCCCCTGAACAGGCAGTTAACCCACTGTTCCCAGGCCGTCATTGAAAATAAGAATTTGTTCTTAACTGACTTGCCTGGTTAAATAAAGGTAAAATAAAAAAAATAAAAAAAAAATAAAAAAAAATGACCCCAAGCATTCTTCCAAAGATTTGGCAAAATGGCTTAAGGACAACAAAGTCAAGGTATTGGAGTGCCATCACAAAGCTTTGACCTCAATCCTATAGAAAATTTGTGGGCAGAACTGAGAAAGCGTGTGCGAGCAAGGAGGCCTACAAACCTGACTCAGTTACACCAGCTCTGTCAGGAGGAATGGGCCAAAATTCACCCAATTTATTGTGGGAAGTTTGTGGAAGGCTACCCGAAACACTTGACCAAAGTGAAACAATTTAAAGGCAATGCTACCAAATACTAATTGAATGTATGTAAACTTCTGACCCACTGGATATGTGATGAAATAAATAAAAGCTGAAATAAATAATTCTCTCTACTATTATTCTGACATTTCACATTCTATAAATAAAGTGGTGATCCTAACCAATTTTTACTAGGATTAAATGTCAGGAATTGTGAAAAACTGAGTTTAAATGTTTTTGGCTAAGGTGTATGTAAACTTCCGACTTTGTAAACACCTGTTAGTATGCATGCATCGCGTGCATGTACTTCCGTCTTGTGCACCTGCCTTCGTTCATGAGCAAACATCCGGATTGCAACACATCGACCTGCGTTTAGGCCCTCTAACTCTTTTCTATTTTTACCAGTGACCTGCCACTGGCATTAAACATAGCATGTGTGCCCATGTATGCTGATGATTCAACCACATACACATCAGCAACCATAGCTAATGAAGTCACTGAAAACCTTTAAAAGTTGCAGTCTGTTTTGGAATGGGTGGCCAGTAATATACTGGTCCTGAACATCAAAACTAAAAGCACTGTATTTGGTACAAATCATTCCCTAAGTTCTAGACCTCAGCTGAATCTGGTAATGAATGGTGTAGCTGTTGAACAAGTTGAGACTAAATTACTTAGTGTTATTTTAGATTGTAAACTGTCAAGGTCAAAACATAGATTAAATGGTTGTAAAGATGGGGAGAGGTCTGTCCGTAATAAAGAGATGCTCTGCTTTTTTGACACCACACTCCAAAAAGTCCTGCGGGCTCTAGTTTGATCTAATCTTGATTATTGTCCAGTTATATGGTGAAGTCCTGCAAAGAAAGACCTAGTTAAGCTGCAGCTGGCCCAGAACAGAGTGGCATGTCTTGCCCCTCTTTGTAATCAGAGGTCTAATATTAATACTATTCATGCTCTCTTGGCTAAGAGTTAAGGAAAGAACACGTCACTACTTTTTTTTTGTTGTTATAACAAACATTAATGTGTTGGTAATTCCAAATGGTTTGCATAGTCAACTTACACACAGGTCTGGTACACACAATTTCCCCCACCAGACATGCCACCAGGGGTCTTTTCACAGTCCCCAGGACCAAAACAATTTAAAGGAAATGTACAGTATTATACAGAGCCACAAGTGCATGGAATTCCCTTCCATTTTATATAGCACAACTGAACAGCAAACCTGGTATCACGGCACAACAACTCTCCCCATGTGACCTACTTGTGTGTATGTACTGATATGTATGTGTAACTAAGATTGACGCACACACACACACACTACATGTTGTTTTTAAATGCATGTCAATTGTAAAGTCTTTTGTCTGTAATGTCTTTTTTGTTATGTGTCGGACCCAAGTAAGACCTGAACTGCTTTATTACAGCCAGGCGCAACTTTGTTAAAATGCGTATTTGAAATATTCTCTCTCATTGGTATATTCTCTCTCATTGTTTCTAAAACCGTATCACAAGCGAGGATTATTAACATTTCTATTCGTTAAAACAAAGTGTCAGAATTGTAGTTCACATGGAGCCAGCTGTGGTCCATACCTTCAGCTGAGAACCCAAAAGGGGGTTGACTCGCAGTTCTATTAAAATTACACAGAAGTCACTGGACGAAGGCGTTTTCTGTACAAGAGAGTTTTGTTAAGACACCTGACGCTTGGTCTGAACATTAACACACATCACTTGCGGTACAGGTTTGGAAGCATAAGGACCTTATCTTTCATATCAGCGAGAAATACTTAAATTGATACACACCTTTAAATGGTTCCCACACGGCCATATCTCCATGTTACTGCGCATGTTTACGACAGACAGAGGGTCCACCTGTGCTAATTAGCTATCTAGCATGCTCCAAACACCAGTTTGTAACAGAAGAAGGCCACCAAAAACATGTTGTCACTGAAAAATACTGTTGGCTGCAACTGTGATTAAGCCAGTTAAAACAGTGTAGAGTAAGTGTATTTGTGATGCGAAATGAAAGTAAAGGACTTTATGTTTCTAGAACCGTATCGCAATTGAGGCTCCTTAAGAGTACATCTTGGGCTAGATTACCTGCATGCATATTCCACAGTGTAGATTGCTCCTTGGCTTTGCTCCTCCCAGCTCTGCATATCTGTCTGGAAGAGATGATCAGAGAATAATATTATGAATTACGTTACTGCAAAAGTAGCTACCGGTATACATTTAGTTTTTAGACAGCCCATTATAGCTACTGTAAAGTAACAAAACTACATTTATTCTCCTTAGCAAGTTAATATGTAGCTAAACTGCTTTGGATTCACTAACGTTACTTACTTTGTGTTGTACTAGCTCTGGGAGGGACCTTCTAACGTGTTCTTGCAGTCGATAAAGAGCCACTGATGGCTCGTTAGCCAACACGTACATGTTTTCCGTGAATTTGTCAGTCACTGCAGAGATAAACATATAATAATATATACTGTTACGAGAAATAGTTACGTTAGCTGTTTAGCTAATGCAGCTACTAGCTAAGGTTAGCTAGTTGGTGATGACAGTTGACTTTAGCAAACAATTGTACTATAAAGTATTCGCTAATTACCTCTTTTAACTTTCAGTTGCATCTCCTGGTCCTCCATCTTATACACAGTAAACGATCTACAATTAAATATTTGCAAGGGTTTAATTCGTGTTAAAGCGTTATCAAAAATAAACATGCAGTTTCCGTGTTACTGTCATGCGCATCACAAATCATGTTCGGAATGCAACACGAATAAAAAATGAGCTCCTAGATATTTATTCTCTCGACATATCTCGCGTTTACTGGTGAATTGAACAATTATCGTAGATAAAATCAGTCAAACAATTTCATACATTACACATGCACACATTCAAAAACACTTAATTGGATAAAGTTATTTATAAGCAATGTAATGAATGGATGGACAGTTCGGGCGGCTTACCATTATCAATTGCATCATGGGATTTTGTAAATAAACTCACTTTCAGTTTTGATATCAGGAAGTTGGAGTGAAGAATAAAACATTGATGTTGCTATTTTATCCGATATTGTGAGCTGGACATATAAACCATTGCTTGCGACATAAAGGTAAAAATGAATCTATTTATAATGTTCCATTGAGACTTTCCTATTTTGCAAGAGCTGATGTGGAATGGTATTCCATCATTTCAGCTTTGAAAAGTAAGAGATAGTGAGATAATCATAGACATTTGTTCCATATTTGTTCTATTGACTTCTGTTGGCTAAAGCTAATCTATATAGTAATATATATCTCTACTTTGATTCAAGAGACCATGGATGGCACAGATGGTGTTGAGATACCAGATCTTGCAGCCAGTTTACACATATTCTCAGATGACCTAGCATTGGAATCCACTACATGTCTATCAGGGGAGGCCAGAGGAGAGTGGTTAAATGGTATGACTGTCAGTCCTACAACTCTTTGCTGGTTTTGCATGGTCTATAGGCTTTCTCATACAGTAATCACACTTGTCCATTTGTCTGCAGTGAATGTGTCAACACCATTTTCAGTTTGCATAAAGTCTCAAATGATTATAGGCATTGGGGTATGCAAATGTGATGAAATATCTGTATTGCTCCTTGCTACCAGGTGTGATGGTGCCTACAGAGAACATGGGTGTGGATGAGGAGGAGAGCCTGTTGAAATACTCCACCACCCTCACGAATAGGCAGCGTGGGAACGAGGTCACAGTCAGACCAGCTACTTTAGACAGTAAGTATGTCTGTCTGAACTCAGAAAACACAATCAACTCTTTGTTTATGGCAAATTACCTTAAACACTACTGTGTATGCACTCTCATTCATAATCTATTAGATAATGCACAGGAATGTTACAGGAATGACCCTAAAATATCTCTGTGGTTTTATGTACACTGTATATGTATATTCCTGTGTATTTGTATATAACTGAGGGAGGTATATTATGCATATCATTTAGTATATGGACAATGAAATGTACAAAACACTGACCCTTTGATGTCTCATCAGTTCTGTCCATCCACCAGCTAGCTGCCCAGGGGGAGGTCTTACAGGTGTCCACACACCTGAGCAAAGGTGAGAAATGTCCATATCCACTTACCAATAGTGCAAAGAGTAGAACTTGCCTGACTTGTGTAGTATTGTGGAACCAGCATGATGACTTGTAGGCAGTGTCCTGTGTAAAATTAAAATGTTTGTTGACCTTGCAGACAGTTCATTATTAAACCGGCAGGATGAACGGGGCTTAACTCCTCTCATGTGGGCAGCAGCGTTTGGAGAGAAAGCCATGGTGGATTTCCTCCTGGAAAACGTTTGTGATATTTCTAGACCCTTGTTAATTTAATTCAATGTTTAGTCATAAACAGGGTGGTGGTTGATTATAACCTGTGTGGCTGCTATGACCTTGTGTCTTAGGGGGCAGATCCTAGTACGATAGCATGGGAACGGGAGAGTGCCTTGACCCTGGCGAGCTCAGGAGGCTATGCAGTCATAGTGAAACGTCTTCTTGAACATGGAGTAGATATCAATGCTTATGACTGGGTAAGGGTGTAAATTAGGATTCTTGATTTCTTCAGAAATATCACACATCAGTCTTCAATATGTTTTTGGGTGATTTAATTAATGGGATGTTGTATGTTTAAGAATGGTGGTACTCCTCTCCTTTACGCTGTTAGAGGGAACCATGTAAGGTGTGCTGAGGCCCTCTTAGGTACGTTGCCTCATACCCCTGCACACAGGTCATTTTAATTAATGATCTCCAAAACCAAAATACTGTAGTCATCTCAAAGTGGCACAAATACATATGATGGTCTTATGATTGTAATTCAGATAAAGGGGCAGACATGAACATTGAGGCAGATTCTGGGTATAGTCCAATGGCCTTAGCTGTTGCCCTCGGACACAAACAAGGTAAGCACCCTCTCTAATCTGTCATCTTCAACAACAAAAAAGTTGTACTTTTTTTTTTACACTTCCCTGGCAAAAGTAAATCATGTAATCAAGTAAAAAAAGTTTTGTAAATCATGTGTTGTTTCAGTCCAAAAGGTGTTAGAGGACCATATTCTGAAACTCCTGAAGAAAAAAGCATGACACCAGCTAAGGGCACCAGGATGTGGTTAGAGAGGACGTTGTGCTGAACAGAGGATCACCTGCTGGCATCAGTGGTGAGGTGGTTGACCAAAACACTGAAGCCACAAAAGGCGGTTGGTTGGTAGTGAAGACACTTGGAACGGAAGCTCCAACGTTAAGGGACACTGTGGTTCTTATCTTGTACATTTATTCAACATGTTTTTTATATTATGGAAATGCTTATATTTCTTTTTTTTTGGGGGGGGGGGGCAAACTATCTTTAAATATCTATTTAAAAAAACTGGAGGTTTTGCACCAATGGATAGTAAACAAATGTTCAAAAACAAAATGCATACACATTTTACGATGTTCATTTGGAATGGGAAATCAAATGCACAGCACAAGCATTTGAATATGCAGGTGGTTGCATGACCTTAAAGCCTGGAAAGCTGCAATAAAATCCAGATTCTTTGTCTGAGCCAAATCCTCCCTTTTCCCTTGTTGTTTGTGTGCGCAAGCAGGTAACCAACTTAAAATGTCCTCACCAAAAGCAGTCAGATATGGTTCCCATTCAAAACAATTGATTTGGGGTGGTAGTCTTCCAGCAGTCATGTTATTCAATGGCACTATACCCTCTCGTTCCCTATATGTCTCTCCCTCTCTCACACAGAAACAGAAATGTCACAAAGCTCTTTCCCCCAGGATGTCCAAGGAGTAAACAATTATTCTGCCAAAGAAGTCGGCACTGTTCTCAAACACTATTTGTAGCTTGTGCACCGTGGGGACCTCCTGGATGGGAAATCTGGGGGTGTGGAGTTAAGAACCAGATAAGCAGAGGAGTAATGAAAGAGAACGGCACAGAACAATGTTAATTGAAAGCTGCTCTGTAGCTACTATGCATTAAAATCAACATTTCTGTATTACAGTATTTAGGTCCAGGCATAACTTTTCTGTACTATTACAACTCATTTAAGCAATTATTACAACTAAGACTAGTGTCCTGTCCAGGCGGTGCAGTTCTACATCAAGCTCCCTCACATTTGAATTACAAGGCCATTCTGTCTCGAACAAGACTTACTACAACTAATTTGAACTGGTATGATTTTAGAGACATTTAATAATACATTGAAGAATATTTGTAGTGAGCTGCTGTCTTCTGGGTAAAAATCTATGATTTTAGCCAAGTCTCCATCTTTTGGGCATCTTGACGGGAACACAAGTGAAAGCCTTTTCAGGATCATTGACAGTCTGTCTCTTTTTATTTTTATTTTACATATGACGTGTTATAGCATAGTATGACAATGAATCATTGAAAATAATACCTTAATAATAAATAATTTGGTGAGAACTTATTTGTCCTTGTCACGTTCTGACCTTTATTTCCTTTGTTTTGTATTTATTTAGTATGGTCAGGGCGTGAGTTGGGTGGGCAGTCTATGTTTGATTTTCTATGATTTGGGGATTTCTATGTTTCGGCCTAGTATGGTTCTCAATCAGAGGCAGGTGTCATTAGTTGTCTCTGATTGAGAATCATACTTAGGTAGCCGGGGTTTCACTGTGTGTTTGTGGGTGATTGTTCCTGTCTCTGTGTTATCACCAGATAGGACTGTTTTGGGTTTTCACGTTTCTTGTTTTTGTATTCAGTTGTTCATGTGTACATTTACGTATTAAAAGAACCATGGACACTTACCACGCCGCATTTTGGTCCTCTGATCCTTTTTGCCTCTCCTCTTCGGAAGAAGAGGAGGAAATCCCTTACGGTCCTATTTCACATGTGAATTGTTCTTCATGGTGGTACACTGACCAAAGGAGTTATGGGTGTGTGTGTGTGTATATATATTTAACACCTTCCAATCCACGTTTTACCTGAAAAGCCACCTTGGAACTGCACCTTTAATTCTGAAACTCTGAAGGACTGTGGGAATTCCAGAGTAACTCACTGAGAATCGCCCTGTAAAAAGTTAACATAAAGTGGGTTAGTCTGCTGCAGGCTTTCACCTCACCTTTTGTGTGGTGTGGTGTAGTGTGCACACACACAGTATTCGGAAAGTATTCAGACCCCTTAACTTTTTCCACATTTTGTTACAGGCTTAAAAATAGATTAAAATAGATTTTTTTTAAGACTAAATGTTCCTCATCAATCTAAACACAATAGCCCATAATGACAAAGCAAAAACTGTTTAGACATTTTTACTTTGTTGAAGCACCTTTGAGTTTCTCCTATTCTTCTTTGCAGATCCTCTTAAGCGCTGTCAGGTTGGATGGGGAGCATCACTGCACAGCTATTTTCAGGTCTCTCCATAGATGTTCGATCGGGTTCAAGTCCGGACATTCTGAGACTTGTCCCAAAGCCACTACTGCGCTGTCTTAGCAGT
Organism: Oncorhynchus mykiss; assembly: GCF_013265735.2. NCBI lineage: Eukaryota > Metazoa > Chordata > Actinopteri > Salmoniformes > Salmonidae > Oncorhynchus > Oncorhynchus mykiss. The sequence continues at coordinate 20,918,449 of NC_048565.1, read as the reverse complement.
GTGCTTAGGGTCATTGTCCTGTTGGAAGGTGAACCTTCGCCCCAATCTGAGGTCCTGGGTGCTCTGGAGCAGGTTGTCATCAAGGATCTCTCTGTACTTTGCTCCGTTCATCTTTCCCTCGAATTAGTCTAGTCTCCCAGTCCCTGCAGCTGAAAAACGTCCCCACAGCATGATACCGTCACCATGCTTCACCAAATCAAATCAAATCAAATTTTATTTGTCACATACACATGGTTAGCAGATGTTAATGCGAGTGTAGCGAAATGCTTGTGCTTCTAGTTCCGACAATGCAGTAATAACAAGTAATCTAACTAACAATTCCAAAACTACTGTCTTGTACACAGTGTAAGAGGATAAAGAATATGTACATAAGGATATATGAATGAGTGATGGTACAGAGCAGCATAGGCAAGATACAGTAGATGGTATCGAGTACAGTATGTACAAATGAGATGAGTATGTAAACAAAGTGGCATAGTTTAAAGTGGCTAGTGATACATGTATTACATAAGGATACAGTCGATGATATAGAGTACAGTATATACGTATGCATATGAGATGAATAATGTAGGGTAAATAACATTATATAAGGTAGCATTGTTTAAAGTGGCTAGTGATATATTTACATAATTTCCCATCAATTCCCATTATTAAAGTGGCTGGAGTTGAGTCAGTGTCAGTGTGTTGGCAGCAGCCACTCAGTGTTAGTGGTGGCTGTTTAACAGTCTGATGGCCTTGAGATAGAAGCTGTTTTTCAGTCTCTCGGTCCCAGCTTTGATGCACCTGTACTGACCTCGCCTTCTGGATGATAGCGGGGTGAACAGGCAGTGGCTCGGGTGGTTGATGTCCTTGATGATCTTTATGGCCTTCCTGTGACATCGGGTGGTGTAGGTGTCCTGGAGGGCAGGTAGTTTGCCCCCGGTGATGCGTTGTGCAGACCTCACTACCCTCTGGAGAGCCTTACGGTTGAGGGCGGTGCAGTTGCCATACCAGGCGGTGATACAGCCCGCCAGGATGCTCTCGATTGTGCATCTGTAGAAGTTTGTGAGTGCTTTTGGTGACAAGCCGAATTTCTTCAGCCTCCTGAGGTTGAAGAGGCGCTGCTGCGCCTTCTTCACGATGCTGTCTGTGTGAGTGGACCAATTCAGTTTGTCTGTGATGTGTATGCCGAGGAACTTCAAACTTGCTACCCTCTCCACTACTGTTCCATCGATGTGGATAGGGGGGTGTTCCCTCTGCTGTTTCCTGAAGTCCACAATCATCTCCTTAGTTTTGTTGACGTTGAGTGTGAGGTTATTTTCCTGACACCACACTCTGAGGGCCCTCACCTCCTCCCTGTAGGCCGTCTCGTCGTTGTTGGTAATCAAGCCTACCACTGTTGTGTCGTCCGCAAACTTGATGATTGAGTTGGAGGCGTGCGTGGCCACGCAGTCGTGGGTGAACAGGGAGTACAGGAGAGGGCTCAGAACGCACCCTTGTGGGGCCCCAGTGTTGAGGATCAGCGGGGAGGAGATGTTGTTGCCTACCCTCACCACCTGGGGGCGGCCCGTCAGGAAGTCCCGTACCCAGTTGCACAGGGCGGGGTCGAGACCCAGGGTCTCGAGCTTGATGACGAGCATGGAGGGTACTATGGTGTTGAATGCCGAGCTGTAGTCGATGAACAGCATTCTCACATAGGTATTCCTCTTGTCCAGATGGGTTAGGGCAGTGTGCAGTGTGGTTGAGATTGCATCGTCTGTGGACCTATTTGGGCGGTAAGCAAATTGGAGTGGGTCTAGGGTGTCAGGTAGGGTGGAGGTGATATGGTCCTTGACTAGTCTCTCAAAGCACTTCATGATGACGGATGTGAGTGCTACGGGGCGGTAGTCGTTTAGCTCAGTTACCTTAGCTTTCTTGGGAACAGGAACAACGGTGGCCCTCTTGAAGCATGTGGGAACAGCAGACTGGTATAGGGATTGATTGAATATGTCCGTAAACACACCGGCCAGCTGGTCTGCGCATGCTCTGATGGCGCGGCTGGGGATGCCGTCTGGGCCTGCAGCCTTGCGAGGGTTAACACGTTTAAATGTCTTACTCACCTCGGCTGCAGTGAAGGAGAGACCGCATGTTTTCGTTGCAGGCCGTGTCAGTGGCACTGTATTGTCCTCAAAAGCGGGCAAAAAAGTTATTTAGTTTGCCTGGGAGCAAGACATCCTGGTCCGTGACTGGGCTGGATTTCTTCCTGTAGTCCGTGATTGACTGTAGACCCTGCCACATGCCTCTTGTGTCTGAGCCGTCGAATTAAGATTCTACTTTGTCTCTGTACTGGCGCTTAGCTTGTTTGATAGCCTTGCAGAGGGAATAGCTGCACTGTTTGTATTCGGTCATGTTACCAGACACCTTGCCCTGATTAAAAGCAGTGGTTCGCGCTTTCAGTTTCACACGAATGCTGCCATAGGGATGGTGCCAGGTTTCCTCCAGACGTGACGCTTGGCATCCACGCCAAAGAGTTCAATCTTGGTTTCAAAGGATCGAGAAGGGCAAGAAGTTAGAGACAACAATACATCACACAAAGCAGCCACAACTGTCAGTAAGAGTGTCCACGATTGAGTGTTTTAATGAAGAGATTGAGAAAACTGTCCAGTTTGATTGTTTGTTGCAGCTCGTTCCAGTCGCTAGCTGCAGCGAACTGAAAAGACGAGCAACCCATGGATGTGTGTGCTTTGGGGACCTTTAACAGAATGTGACTGGCAGAACGAGTGTTGTATGTGGAGGATGAGGGCTGCAGTAGATATCTCATATAGGGGGGAGTGAGGCCCAAGGGTCTAAACAATCTGACCCAGATGTTTTTGGGGGGTCGAGTTTAAGGAGCTCCTTTAGCACCTCAGACTCAGTTACCGCCAGCAGGGAGAAACTTTGTAGTGGGGCAAGCGAAAAAGAGGGAGAAGCATCAGGGATAGTCACATTAGAATGGGTGGGAGATGAGGAAATGTTGGACTGGCAAGGAGGCATGGCTGAGTCAAATTGGAATCCTTACTTAATGAAGTGGTGATTAAAGAGCTCAGCCATGTGCTTCTTGTCAGTAACAACCCCATCATCAACATTAAGGAACATGGGCAGCTGTAAAGAGGAGGGTTTATTCTCCAGGTCTTTAACCATTTCAAAACTTCTTGGGGTTAGACCCACAGAGAGAACTGCTCCTTAAAAGTAACCAACTTCGGCCTTCCAGATAGCCTGAGTGCACTTATTTCTCATTTTCCTGAGCCAGTCAACCTGAGTACGCGTGTTCCGAGCCTTTCACCAGATGCATTTCTTGAGGTAGAGTAACCCTGCAAGATCACGGTTGAACCAGGGGCTGAAACTGTTTTTTATTCCCATTTTCATTATGGGGCCGTGTTTGTTAACAATACCACTGAAAATATCAAAAAGAAGGTCCAAGCGTCTTCGACAGAGGGGTTGAAGCTGACTCTATACCATTTTACAGGCCAGTTCATGAAGGAATGCTTGCTCATTCAAGTTGTTTAGCAAGCGTCTATGACAAATCAGGACAGGTCGTTTCACTGAGCAGCCATTACGAACACAGGCTGTAAAACAGTGATCACTAAGGTCACTAAGGGTAATTTGATGTTTGTAGTTTTTCAACTCTTTGCCATTCCAATATACTGCTTAGTTATCTTTGTTTTCTTTATTATTTTGGTTAGGCGAGGGTGTGACATGGGTTTTTGTCTCATCTAGGGTGTTTGTACTGTCTTGGGGTTTTTGTAGATTTATGGGGTTGTGTTCATTCTAGGTGTTTATGTAGGTTGTGTAGGTTGCCTAGATTGGTTCTCAATCAGAGACAGGTAGGTGTTTATCATTGTCTCTGATTGGGAACCATATTTAGGCAGCCATGTTCTTTGGGTGTTTCCTGTCTTTGTGTTCTCTGCACCTGTTTCGGTTTTGCCACGGTTGTTATTTTGTAAAGTGTGTTCAGTTTTTTTCCCTATTAAAAACATGGACACCTACCACGCTGTGTATTGGTCCGCTCTTCAGAGGAAGAGGAGGAAATCTGCCGTGACATATACAGTGTAAATGGGTCATGTTGCACTTCCTAGGGCTTCATGTTAACAGTCTTTAGAACTTTTTTTACATGTATTTTTTTTTTACCCCTTTTTGTGGTATCCAATTGTTGGTAGCTACTATCTTGTCTCATTGCTACAACTCCCGTATGGGAGACAAAGGTTGAAAGTCATGCGTCCTCTGATACACAACCCAACCAAGCCACACTGCTTCTTAACAGCCAGCCGCACCAATTTGTCAGAGGAAACACCGTGCACCTGGCAACCTTGGTTAGCGTGCACTGCGCCCGGCCCAAGGTTATCCCTACCGGCCAAACCCTCCTTAACCCGGATGACGCTAGGCCAATTGTGCGTCGCCCCACGGACCTCCCGGTCGCGGCCGGTTTCGACAGAACCTGGGCGCGAACCCAGAGTCTCTGGTGGCACAGCTGGCGCTGCAGTACAGCGCCCTTAACCACTGCGCCACCCGGGAGGCCCATAGTCTTTAGAACTTTGTTTGAGGCTTCTACTATGAAGGGGGAGAGAATGAGAGGTGATTGAGCCAGGTGTCTGGCAGAGTGCCACAGGCTCCTGATGCGCGGTCACGAGAGATTTAGCTCTCGTTCCATAGATTTTCTACAGACATAGGAATTCTCCGGTTGGGACATTATTGAAGATTTATGATAACATCCTAAAGATTGATTCTGTACTTCGTTTGACATGTTTCTACGACCTGTAATAACTTTTTGAACTTTTCGTCCGACGTTCGGCTGGACCTGAACGCGCGTTTGGATTTGTTTACCAAACGCCCTAACAAAAGAAGCTATTTGGACATAAATTATGAACTTTATCGAACAAATCAAACATTTAATGTGGAACTGGGATTCCTGGGAGTGCATTCTGATGAATATCATCAAAGGTAAGTGAATATTTATAATGCTATTTCTGACTAATGTTGACTACACAATATGGCAGATATCTTTTTAGCTGCTTTGTTGTCTGAACGCTGTACTCAGATTATTGCATGGTTTGCTTTTTCCGTAAAGTTTTTAAAAATCTGACACAGCGGTTGCATTAAGGAGAAGTGTATCTCTAATTCCATGTATAACACTTGTATTTTCATCAACATTTATGATGAGTATTTCTGTACATTGATGTGGCTCTCTACAAAATCACTGCATGTTTTAGAACTACTGAACGTAACGCGCCAATGTAAAATGAGATTTTTTTAGATAAATATGGACTTTAGCGAACAAAACATACATGTATTGTGTAACATGAAGTCCTATGAGTGTCATCTTATGAAGATCATCAAAGGTTAGTGATTCATTTTATCTCTATTTGTGCTTTTTGTGACTCCTCTCTTTGGCTGGAAAAATGGCTGTGTTTTTCTGTGACTTGGTGGTGACCTAACATAATCATTTGTAGTGCTTTCGCTGTAAAGCCTTTTTTAAATCACACTGTGGCTGGACTAACGAGAATTTTATCTTTAAAATGGTGTAAAATACTTGTAAATGCTTGAGGAATTTTAATTACGAGATTTTTGTTGTTTTGAATTTGGCGTCCTGCACTTTCACTGGCTGTTGGCGAGGTGGGACGCTATCGTCCCACATATCCCAGAGAGGTTAACCCTTTCACACGTACCATCACACGGGCCACACAGTGGTTACTGAAGCGCACGATCACACCCATGTGATTAGAACGCTTATTTAGAACGGCCAGTTTCGAATGACGCAACAATCAGTATTTGAGCTGGCCACACTTTTTTCAGAAACTATTTACAAAAACATAGTCCCTACAAAGTTATATCCATAGTGTGAGCAGTTTATTTTTGGATGCAATGTTCAGATATTCACAGATATTCCTTAGCATAACACAATCATCCAAATCGGAAAACTGTAGGCTACATTTGTCCTAACGCTAACTGAGGAAAGATTGACGCAACGCAACACAAGCTGTCATATTTTATAACTCTCGGCTGACAAACTACAATATGAATTGGCTTATAGCAATTACTATTTATAATTAATCACATCACGGATGAGCTCACCATTGATCGAAATGAATGAGTAAAACACTTTCTAGAAATTAAAAGTAATCTGACGATGATTCGTTTCAGCGCGTTGCCATGCTTTTTTTCCTCACAGAAACTAAAGATAATAAGAGAAGACGAGTTTGGTCTGTTTATAGTATGCAAGTTGAAGGCTTGTGTTGTCTACCATCATTCACATCCCACCATTCACTTCATGAAGTTCTCAAAAAATGAGTAAACCTTTACTCACCTCATTTTGTTATAGCATCTTTGGTCCGACAATTACGTGAAACCCCAGATGCATTGTATGTCAACAAACATGACTCCACACATAGCTGGAATTAGCTTAGCTCATCATAATCAGTACAACCTTCAAATAAATATTTTACACACATCATTTGTACCCATTACAATCTACGCAAGAATTGGAATGCATGATTTGTCAATAGTACTTGAACATGTGAATAAAACAGTAAGTATATAAATTATTACCACACAAAACATTTTCTGATAGTGATTTATTGATACAAGTGGCTCGTGCCAGCAGTCAATCACGTAACCTCTCACTCCCACTCTGAACCATTCAGTGTTGTTGTTTATGTATGTGTATGTACGTAGCTAGTGAGATAAGCTGTAGCATTAGCAATGTCTTCCAAAAGGAGACAACTCACAAATGCGGAAATTCTAGAGATATTTTAAAATTCTGACAATGGGTCAGTCAGGAATCAGATTGTCACAATGACAGTGAGAAGCTTCCCACCAGCCATTGAGAACCCTGAATCTGAGGACCACTTGTCCACTGACAAAGTCCCAGTTCCCTTTGAAGATGCTGGTGGTGGTGGAGGCAGACCGACTGGATGAAGTACAGGAGTTCTGTGGTAGCTGGAAGGCCGCCAGCCATTTCACCCCTCCTGGCCCTGCTGTTTGCTTTGATGAGTCCCAGTCTGGAGTGCAACGCCCCTTACCATTTCCAACTGAGGCAGAGTGCTTCAAGTTGTTTCTGACAGAGGAGCTGGTGGGAGACATGGTAGAGGAGACCAATCGCTATGCCTTGGAGCCACAGCAGAAGAGAGAGCCAAGAGTTAGGGGGAAACTCTCTAAATGGGTGACAACCACAATTAGTGAAATGTATACCGTCCTGGTGACAGTCCTTCTCATGGGATAGTAAATAAGAACTCCCTAAGAGAAGACTGGAGCACAGATCCAATGTTTGCAACTCCCTTCTTTTCCACCCTCTTTTCCCAAGACCGCTTCCTAGTTCTACTGCAATGACTGCATTTCATCAACAATGCTACTGCCACCATAAATTACCCATTATACAAAATAAGAAATGTCAACAGCTGGCAGTAAAGTGGCATAACAAATGAGACATCCATGTCCTCTCCACTGTCCATACAGCAACAATGTAGGACACGGGGAAGGTGGACCACCAGACGGGAGAAAGAAAATCAAACCAGGCTGTGTGCTTGACTATAACCTCAAAATGGGGGCAGTGGATAAGGCGAACATGATAAATATATTTGTGGAATGCACTCGGAAAACGACCAAGTATAAGAAGATATTTTTCCATCTGATCAACACTGCCCTCAATGGCCACATAGTTCACATAGTGAACCAGGGTGTCTGTAGTGACACCTCTAGCACTGCGATGTTGTGCCTTAGACAGCTGCGAGTCATAAGGCCAGGGCAAAATACAACAAGCCAATACATCTCTGACGCAATTAGCATTGTTTTACAGAGCTAATAGAAGACTGTAGTTAGCTACCTAAGCATTGAATATAACACCATAAAGGTTGTGAAATGAGTAACGTTACCTCGCGTGTCAGCGGTTATAAGGAATATACACAAAAACATTATGCTACAGTAGAAATGACAACACGACATGCAGAAACTATTATAGCGTAATAAGGCACTTTGATAGAAATGCACACATTTCCAAAGTTATTATTGGTAACAAAAACAACTATGACTGCGATGCAGGCAACAGACGGAGAGTGTGAACACGTGTGTGCAGGATGGGAGATGAGCAAATGTCTGCAGACTTGAACTGCACAAATAATTGGGAAGTGTTTGGGGAATTTTCTCCGGGACAGAAATGTCTATAAAATGTGTTGGTCTGCAGAAGTAAAAATGACTACTTTTATGTGAATGAATGAGGCGGAACACACCTCAATTCAAACTGTTCTTAGAAAATAAAAAACTTTTTAGAAAATAATTTGAAATTGACAACAGCCTATAAATAAAAACAGGCTTGGTACGAGGGCTGCGCAGATTACATGTACTGTTGCGTAACAATCACATTCTGGAATGGAGAGAACATTATAACGTCACGTGCATAAAAAACTCTGGGGACGACCGTTAGAGATATTTGGGGGGGGGGGGGGGGGGGGGTACCTGTACCTGACAGGGGGAGACAGGCCAGGGCAGACAGTGAACAGATTGCCAGGTGGAATCCATGCAGCGGTGCAGCAGGCAACGGGAGTAAGTGTCACTACTGGTCTTTGAACAGCAGTAGGGGGCTTCAAAGACTCCTGCCACTTGTTGGGCCCAAAGGCCTCGACACATCTCACGTAGTCACACCTTAGTGCTAATTGAAGTTGTATCTGGTCTGTCCTAGCAAGCCTGGCAGCCTTAACTCAGCATTCAGTCCCCATAAAGTCAAATATATCATTGTAATGTACTTCATTTAAAAAAAAAAATGTAATCTTGGCTTTCAAAATAGCATCAGACCAAACACTACTCGCTCTGTTCCAGGTTGAATGGTGTCTTCAGGTCTCTGCTGTTTGTTTGCTAGAGCACCCTCCGTATAACTTGGGAAAAGGACACCTTGGTAGCTATAATCCCTTCAGTTAATTGTGGCCAAAATTGTAGAAGGAAGCATCCGGCATATGTCCCTGCCGAAAAATCCAAGTTGATCTAACTCCAAATCTATCCTTTTGTAAAAAACATGTTGAAAAATGAGAGCTCACATGCAGCTGTCTCTCTCTCTCAAATAGAGGTGTGCCAAGCTTGTACCGTCATACCCAAGAAGACTTGAGGCTGTAATCGCTGCCAAAGGTGCTTCAACAAAGTACTGAGTAAAGGGTCTGAATACTTATGTAAATATTATATTTCAGTTTATTTTAATTTTATACATTTGTAAAAAAAGACAAAAAACAGTTTTTGCTTTCTCATTATGGGGTATTGTGTGTAGCTTGATGAGGGGAAAAAAATCAATGTAATACATTTTAGAATAAGGCAGTAACATAACAAAATGTGGAAAAAGTCTAGGGGTCTGAATACTTTCCAAATGCACTGTATATGGTGTAGCCTTATAATAGTAGTAATATCATGTACCCACAGGGTGCCTCCCAATTTATATTTTAGTAATTTAGCTCAGATTCAAAGCAACTTACACTGAGTGTACAAAACATTAAGGACCTGCTCTTTCAATGACATACACTGACCAGGTGAAAGCTATGATCCCTATGATCTCAGACTCAGACAGATTTGCATTGCCCCCTCTCTTCTACACTGCTGCTATTCTCTGTTATTATCTATACATACACTTTAATAACTCTACCTACATGTTCATATTACCTCAATTACCTCAACACCGCTGCCCCCACACATTGATTCTGTACCGGTACCCCCTGTATATAGCCCCGCAAATTTTTATTTACTGCTGCTCTTTAATTATTTATTTTTCTTATCTCTTACCTAAAAAAAAGTATTTTCTTAACTGCATATTTGGTTAAGGTCTTGTAAGTAATCATTTCACTGTAAGGTCTACCTATACCTGTTGTATTCGGCGCATGTGACAAATAACATTTGATTTGATGTCACCTGTTATATCCACTTCAATCAGTGTAGATGAAGGGGAGGAGACAGCTTAAAGAATGATTTTTAAGTCTTGATGCAACTGAGACATGGATTGTGTGTGTGCCATTCAGAGACAAAAGATGTACAGTGGGGCAAAAAAGTATTTAGTCAGCCACCAATTGTGCAAGTTCTCCCACTTAAAAAGATGAGAGAGGCCTGTAATTTTCATCATAGGTACACTTCAACTATGACAGACAAAATGAGAAAAAAAATCCAGAAAATCACATTGTAGGATTTTTAATGAAATTATTTGCAAATTATGGTGAAAAATAATTATTTGCTCTTCTTTAAGAGGCTCCTCTGTCCTCCGCTTGTTACCTGTATTAATGGCACCTGTTTGAACTTGTTATCAGTATAAAAGACACCTGTCCACAACCTCAAACAGTCACACTCCAAACTCCACTATGGCCAAGACCAAAGAGCTGTCAAAGGACACCAGAAACAAAATTGTAAACCTGCACCAGGCTGGGAAGACTGAATCTGCAATAGGTAAGCAGCTTGGTTTGAAGAAATCAACTGTGGGAGCAATTATTAGGAAATGGAAGATCTCCAAGACCACTGATAATCTCCCTCGATCTGGGGCACCACGCAAGATCTCACCCCGTGTGGTCAAAATGATCACAAGAACGGTGAGCAAAAATCCCAGAACCACACGGGGGGACCTAGTGAATGACCAGCAGAGAGCTGGGACCAAAGTAACAAAGCCTACCATCAGTAACACACTACGCCGCCAGGGACTCAAATCTTGCAGTGCCAGACGTGTCCCCTGCTTAAGCCAGTACATGTCCAGGCCCGTCTGAAGTTTGCTAGAGAGCATTTGGATGATCCAGAAGAAGACTGGGAGAATGTCAGATGAAACCAAAATATAACTTTTTGGTAAAAACTCAACTCGTCGTGTTTGGAGGACAAAGAATGCTGAGTTGCATCCAAATAACACCATACCTACTGTGAAGCATGGGGGTGGAAACATTTTTCCTCAAAAAAGTAGATATTGTGAGAGGGGAAAAAAGTCAAGTGCAAGTTCACAAAAGGCTGGTCATTTTATTTTTAACACTTTTCACTACTTCCCACAAATGTAAAATAATTGGATTGGTCTTGGCATGGGCTAAAGGGAGTTTCCATATACCAGTAATTTCCTTTCAAATCCATGAAGAGCAGTGGTGCATACTTCAGAAGAAAGGAGAGATGATTGGGTACCCTGGTCCCAGATCTGTTTGTACTTTTGCATACTCCATTGTTATTGTCGAGCAAAACATTGGCATTAAAAATTCCATAAGGAGTTGGCAAGAGAGCAGAAACAGACTGGCACCCAGTCTAATAATTGCGACCCACGTTTTCATCATTGTTGTTGCCACACATACGCCAATACTGTCCCTCTTGAGGGCATGCGCACCTGTCATGTAATTATAGTTACCTGGTCAGAGTTCCAGCACGCTTCTTCATATGAGTCATGTACTTCTTCCCGAATTGCTTAACATCTCTGTTCAGAACAGAGCTTACTCTGTAAGATACATTGTGGCAATTTTACAGTCATTACTTCATCCTGCTACAGAAGGACTATGTATATTTTCCAATTATTTATATACTGTATACACTAGCTGACTGACAGGGGCTGCTGTGTTGAAGCCACCATGCCTCTCCATCTTGGCTCTCCCTCACCAGTGTAAAAAAGATTTTGAAAGCTATAGAAATGCATTTACTAATGTCTACATTTGTTTTTGCCACATTTATTCTAGTACAGACACCTTAATGCATACTTTAAATTATATTATGTATGCTAAGCATCATTTTAAATAAATAAAACATCTAGAAAACATTGTCCTGAAAGTATAATTTTCAAATCAAAGTTTTTTGGTTGTGTACATAGTTTAGCAGATGTTCTAGCTAGCGGATGTAGTGAAATGATTAAACTAGAAACAGGGGCTGCAGTACAAACACATACATGTTACCCCCTCAGCCCTCGTGCTAGCCATTTTACCCCCTCAGCCCTCGTGCTAGACATTTTACCCCCTCAGCCCTCGTGCTAGCCATTTTACCCCCTCAGCCCTCGTGCTAGCCATTTTACCCCCTCAGCCCTCGTGCTAGACATTTTACCCCCTCAGCTCTCGTGCTAGACATTTTACCCCCTCAGCCCTCGTGCTAGCCATTTTACCCCCTCAGCCCTCGTGCTAGACATTTTACCCCCTCAGCCCTCGTGCTAGCCATTTTACCCCCTCAGCCCTCGTGCTAGACATTTTACCCCCTCAGCCCTCGTGCTAGACATTTTACCCCCTCAGCCCTCGTGCTAGACATTTTACCCCCTCAGCCCTCGTGCTAGCCATTTTACCCCCTCAGCCCTCGTGCTAGACATTTTACCCCCTCAGCCCTCGTGCTAGCCATTTTACCCCCTCAGCCCTCGTGCTAGACATTTTACCCCCTCAGCCCTCGTGCTAGCCATTTTATCCCCCCAGCCCTCGTGCTAGCCATTTTACCCCCTCAGCCCTCGTGCTAGCCATTTTACCCCCTCAGCCCTCGTGCTAGCCATTTTACCCCCTCAGCCCTCGTGCTAGACATTTTACCCCCTCAGCCCGCGTGCTAGCCATTTTACCCCCTCAGCCCTCGTGCTAGACATTTTACCCCCTCAGCCCTCGTGCTAGCCATTTTAACCCCTCTGCCCTCGTGCTAGACATTTTACCCCCTCAGCCCTCGTGCTAGCCATTTACCCTCGTCAAAACCGGATGCAGTTTGATTGCCATCTTTAGTGGATGAAAAATTCACAAACGTTACCCCTTCGGCCCGAAAATTAGCTTGAGGGAGCGAGTGAAGAGCTATGTTCTTATACCCATACTAACATACTGTACACAATCAGTTCATTTGAGTATACTGTAAATGAACGGTAGCTGTGTTCGAATACCCACACTAAAAATACTGTGTACTCCATACTTAATGAGTATATACACTACATAAGTTAATTTTAGTATACTGTAAACGAACAGTATCCTTTCAGTTAAGCATACTAGAACTACACCTGTCTACCGGAAGTTGATTCTGTTGCTATGTAAATCGCCAAAGTTAGGTGACCTAAGCGCTTCCAAATCTGTCATGTTTGCGCATATATCTCTATAGAAAGGCCCATGGAGTTGGTGGAATCGTCCTTTAATTCATGGCCACATGCTCAGCTGGGCCAGGGGCGCTTTAATTAGGCGAGGTGAAAATGTCTGACAGATCTCAACTCATTAAAAAGGAGGAAATCGCCATCGCCCGACCTCGCTGCTTTCTCTTCCTCAACTCTTTTTAATCCAGACATTCTGTGCGTCTGTGAATCAACGTAAATCCCCCGAATCAGTTCAGATGAAAGGTAACAAACTGTTACGATTGGGAGAGCCGGCCATCAGTTATTGTTTATAGTTATTACCGCGGAGAGCAGCTTGGAGCGCACGCTTCAAACATATTGTGTTATGTAAATGGCAAATGATCACAGCCCTACAGATCATCACAGGCCAATTATGCCATTGAAATATGGTTAAAATGTAATGAAATTACATGTACATATAAAGACTAAGCTGGAAGGATGAAATATGAAATGTAATTGTTTGCTGAACTGATAAATTCTGATATCAACTGGAGATTATAGATTGAATAACTGATAACAGATAGATTTATAAGCATTATCCTTCTCATTATTATAATGAATGGATATGATCCTAAATTACTCCATTCTTCTTCATATTGAATTCCTATGGAACCTTATTTCTGAATTATCTCATTTGGTTAATAATGAGAATGATTCTGATTTGACTTTATGATTTGAATTTGATTGTATACATGTTATTCTGTTTCCTTTGTTATGCAGCAAACTGCCTAGTAAATATACCACTTTGTGGTTAAAGGAATTCCTGCCTCAGTCTCATCCATTCCTCTGTCACATGACCTGTTCACCTTGACTATTGTCAGTCATCCTACCTGTCCAGCTACCCACAATAATCTTTCACTCTCCTATATGCAAATCTCAATGGCAGTGATTTTTCTTAAGGCCCTTGGAAATGACCTGTATATCTGCAGCTATATAAAATTTAAAAAAATCTGCTTGTTTGTGGCTAGTAAATTGCATTTGTGGATAGTGATTTACATTTGTGGATAGTGATTTACATTTGTGCAAAGTGATTTACATTTTGTGGGTTGGTGATTTACATGTGTGGGTTAGTACACACATACATTCATATCTTTAGGTTGGTTGTTTTTAAGATCAATTTCAAGATTTCCACCAAAGACGTTGACTCTCCGATCACTTTCCCTGGCTTGGACAAGATACATTTAAGGTACACTCAAGATGTGACGATGTATAACGTCATTCAAGGGCTGAGGGTTTAAGCCCGACATCCCGTCTACTTTGTGTTTGGACTGCAATTTGGCATGCAATTTTGTCCTTGAAACATTTAATCTAAGTACTGTAGACTTGCCTTCATTCCTATAGACTGTTCCTTCTGGGGAGTGCCAATATGGCCGATCGGTGGCTTCAAAGCCACTCGATGGCCATAACGTCAGCAATTCCGGGTTTATATACATCGTTGGTCTGTTGTGGAACGTTCAAGGGGGATTTCAGCGTTGCATGCCAGACGCCTTTTTATTTTTTACATCTACAACACACGTTTATTTTGAACTGTTTAGCAAATGTGGTGATATATAAAAGTAAAAACATCTAACTCGCACCTACATCTGTTAAAATGTCGAACTATAACACGCTTTCTGCCCTGCTCTGTGTTTCGCTGCAAATCACTGAGGAAGCCATGTCTGATTTCCTAAATGAAGGCAAGTTGCCGTATTACAACAGAGATGAAGCACTTCGATGTACGACAGTACTGGCATAGGAATTCAACACGATTACCTCTGTCTCCGCTAGATGGCAATCGTGTTCCTTGGCTTTTTTCTTATTCCATTCATGACATTATTTGCCGTTTTGCCAAAGATTAGGTTCATATGGGGTTTTGCTCTTCCATGCAGTGCAGAAGATGGACGAGGTCAGCGCTAAAGGGCATCCTCCTTATTAAAGAAAGCGCAAGATTTGTTATATTTTTAATCCTATGTTGTTACACTAGTACTTCAGTTTGCCACTGCATCTATTCCTCCTTTTAAGGCCAAGGTTTAAACTCAGAATCAATGTGTGTAGGCGATCCACATAGGCCTACTGTAGGCAGATATGAATCCCAATTTTATGTGACCATGGTTTATAGGCTATCTGTAATTGAGGTAAAATGGTTTAAAATGGCATTTAAAAATAGTGTGTTCTTCAGACCATTTCATCAATACATTGGTGCCAAGAGATATTGAGGTAATGGATGAAAGGTCATCTAAATTACAATTGATCAAAGGGGATTGGAGCTGAAGCCAAACAACCACAAACAAGGTGCATTGATCAACAAAATTGCAATCTTCAATCATCCATTTTAATAGATAACACAGTTCCATCATATTATGAAAGGTTTAGATGTGGGACAAACTGCTATGGCAGACCTAAGGTTTAGATGTGGGACAAACTGCTATGGCAGACCTAAGGTTTAGACATTTCACATTTCACATTCAATGGAGATGTCTTTAAAGCCATTTCGAATAATTAAATACACCCTTTGGAGGCCAGCTTTGTAGTTTTTAAAGCTAAATGAAGTAGATTTGAGGGCTTGCTATATCCTTTACATAGGTCTCTTGGTTAATAACACCTAGAAGGAGAAGAGGTGATAGAGGATGTTGTGTTTTCATAGGAGCTCATTATCACCCCAGATGAACCTCCTGCTGAGATTTTGGCATGGTGCTCCCTGCTCTGCAGATAATCAATAAGTCTGAATTGCAAAACCTGATGGAGTTAAGCCTGTATGACAATTGCCATCAATGGGGGGTGGAGGTTATAGGGGTTGGACTAGCAAAACTGTAGGGACTGTCCTCCTCACATCTTCCCTTGTACCTCACCACAGTGATTCAACAACACAGTGAGTGGCCAGATTGGGGTTGGGTGATTGATGATATGCCAGTCTGGCTCAAGCCAAGATGTCCTGGGGCTGTGTGAAAGAGGGAGTGAGAACGAGATAGAGAATGAGAGATCTAAATCTATTATATTAAATGCTATTCCCTGCAACCTGTGTATTGGACTAAACAAACAGTTGTTGGGGGATAGAGAGAGAGGTTGAGAGAGATGGAGAATAGAGAGAATGGTTGAGAGATGGTCTTGTAGATAGAGAGAAAAGAGTAAGGAGTGTGGGTCTGTTTACCGGTCACTGGGGAGATAAATAAGTCTTACAGGGCGGATTGAGGTTTGATCTATCCCAGCCAGGGTTTACGAGCTGTGGGCACTTGTGCAGATTGTCCTGATGAGGAGGATCATTAATCCCAGTTGCTTACTGAGGGACAGAGGACCCTGCCTGGCAGTAGGAAGCAGATTTAGGTCTGCGGCGCCTGGGTAAATGATAAATGAACTCACTAGCTGACAGGTTGAATGAACTAACCCTGTTTGCAGTTCTGCTAGTTAAAAGTCAGCCAGGAGGGAAAACCTGAATGCTTATGAGGGAGTGGGCGTATTAGTGAAGGCTGGACTAACGAGGATTGAAAACACTGTGAAACAAAAAGAAAAGGTAATGCACCTCCCCTCATGTATTTATTTTAGTTTGGCAGTTGTGTTAGTTTTTAGTTAATTCAACTAAAACACAGTTTCTGAGAGGCTCAGAGGCCCAGACGCAGGCCTTTGTTGAATTGGGGAAGGACATGAGAGTGACACGACGATGTTATGCATTTGTAAATAATTTGCTTTAGACAACATTTGCCGTGCTCTGAGGCTCCCCTCTTTTTAATAAAGCAGAAAATGGGCAACACTGCACGTCACATCTGCTTGTGGTGGAGTCTGTGCTGCTGTATCTGGAAGAGCCACTCGCTCATCTCAACACTAGAATTTTCTTCTTCTTCAATTTAGTGAGGTTCTTAATTAAACCATTAAGAAGCAAAGCATTTGCACAATATGCTCTGCTGCCTTCATTATAAATCGCAATCACTTGTAATGTATTCGCTTACAACTTCAAGCAATCTATTTTCATGCGTTGTCTGCCTTATTGTGTGGAAGCTTTTCCTGCTTTTCAGAGGAGTAGCAGGCTTTCATTATTGGCCAAGGGTAAAGGAGACAGGCATGCCTACACTATTCTAAATGACAAAGAAGACTGATAGACAGCAGAAGAACCTCCTAGTGTTCCGTAATTGCCTTTTGTTGTTTACAAAGATGATTTTTTTAGGACTACAATACAAGAGAGTACAATGCCAAAACATGGCTAAATCAAGAATGATACATGAAACTGGAAGTGTATTCATGGATGAGATGTTTCTTAATGTTTAGAGGACCTTGAACAACTGAATACTGTGGTGCTGCTGTACACACTTATTAATTCATATCTCATAGTGTATGATACTGAGTCAGACAAAATATTATTTTGAAATTGACAGTGGTGCTTGTACCTCAGTTCACCTTAGGTGAAAAGCAAAATGCTCATTTCAGGCCATTATGGTTGCTGGAGAGCAAGTGGAGTGTGCAATGTTGAGTTACCTCATGTTCTCTCTGAACCATGCAATAAATCAGGGTTCCCCAACTGGCGGCCCACCACTGATTTCATTTGGCCCCCCAAGTTTCTTAAAAAATCTATAAATGTGGACAGAAGAATGTATAAACATCAGCAAATCAGCTGCAAGTGATTTTAATTTTGGAAATCTGTTCCAAAGTTTTCCCACTCATAATATAGAGATACAGTATATGTGATCGTATACAAGTGCAAGCAAGGTTTGAAATGATCATTTTTTTGTCAAATATATCTATTTAGGCTTCTTGCAGTCAGATTGCAGTTCCGGCCTCCTGATCATCCGCTCAAGAAAAAATTGTTGTCATGGCTGGCTGAAGGACTGGACCAAGGTGCAGCATGGTAAGCGTACATTTGACCTTTATTTAAAAATGACACCGACAGAACAAAAAACCAACCGTGACGCTTTGGGCTCTGTGCCCTGAACAACTACAACGTTAACTTTCTACAAAACAGGTGGGGGAAAAGGGTACCTAAGTATGGTTCTCAATCAGACAACAATGGACAGCTGTCCCTGATTGAGAACCATACCAGGCCAAGACATAGAAATACAAAACATAGAAAGAAGGACATAGAATGCCCACCCTAGTCACACCCTGGTCTAACCAAAATAGAGAATAAAAAGCCTCTCTATGGCCAGGGCGTGACAATTGTCCCACGGCTGAATCTAGTTGATGATCCCTGCAATAGATTATAGGAGTAGAGACTGAACTGAGATTCTTTGTGTTTTGTATATGTACATTCATGAACTCGGTAAGGTCAATCCCAAGTCACTGCCTAGTGCCTCCCTCACATAAACATTAGAATATATAAGTATTAAGTGGAAGTATTAATCACTGACCTTGTACCAAGCTATGCTTTACACTGGAAAGCCTAAGGCTTAATAATACAATGTTTTAAAACTCTGTAGTATGACAAAGGTTCATCTTGTGTGAAAAAGTAACTTTTATTCCTTGTGCTATTCCTGAATAAAGCAATGCATGTGCAGAATGTATGGCTGTTCTTAATCTAACTTCATGCTCCAGCAGCCAAGAATCCCCACTTGTTCATGATGTGGTTGGATGCCCACAGGACATGCCTTAGCCTCAGCTGATGTCTGTGGGAGGAATAGGGTCAGTCGTAATGACAGGAGCTCTACAGGGGCTCTCACTTGGGGATATAGCTGAAATATACCTTGTACACCTACATCTGCTGCATGGCACATCATGGTTAGGGCATAAAGGTGGTCATGGGGATGTAATATTGATCTCTTGCTTGGTGAATTGCACCTGGGTTTATTGGCGATATCAATCCATTCGGAACTAACCGGATGAGTTATTATGGTATAAGCCTAATTTAACATGATGATCACTGCTTGATCCTGCAATTTTTAGCATTGGAAATCAGTTCTTTGAAGTCAATTGAAAAGCGACCTCTGTCATAGGCACTCTAGAATGACACAGAGGCTAAGAACTAACCCTTTCCTCTGTGTTATTATTACAGACAGGGACAACCTCTGTAGCATGGTTTATCCTCTCCTTATTCACCATGATCTCTTTATATATCTCTTTATTCACAGGCACACTGTCTTTATACGATCAGCCATAGATACCACCAGACACCCAAAGTCCATTTCTCAGTTCCTATGACCTCTTGTAAGGTAAGACAACAAAACCCTAGGCTTGTTTCTTTGCTGTGCCGTGGTAGTTAGAGCATCTAACATTGATAATTGAGGGAGGAGCTGAGCCCCTTCCTGAGATACAAGACATTAGACCCTTAGACAGTAAAGCTCTCATTGACTGTGACCTTCAGATATCTTCTGCAGGTATTAGTTACATCCTCTCCTCCTCTAATTTCTTCATTCTCTTCTTTTCTACTCTCTCCTCCTCCTCTCCTCTGTGCAACTCCCAGCGCCGTTGATGTCTTGATAGCATTTGATCAACATGTCCTTGAGAAGTGTAACCCTGCTTGGAAAGAAGGTGAGTCGTAATCATGCCCACACACACCAGGCACAGCTAGGTGCAAGAAACACCTGAGGCATGAAATTCTCTAACACCTATGGATTTATGTGGGCAAATCTGTACAATTCAGGGGGAAATGCCGTGGGTCAGGATTGGAAAAATGCATGGAAGATTTTGCAAACCTACCCAAATAGGAGGGGGAAGGTGTACTATAATAGGGATAGAAGTAGAGTCATGGATACATGGAGGTTATGTACTCTGTGTTATTATGTTATCATGCAAGGCAACACTGTATCACTCTACTATTGTACTCTGTATCTTTGTTAAAATTGAAAGATGTATGATTGTGATTAAATACTGACTGTAGAGCAGAATTTCAGTTATACAACCATAAACCCATTGATATTACAAAGGATATTTATGCAATATCTGTATATTTCACTTTATATTCTTTAGTCCAGGGTCAAAAGCAGTTCATCATTATTCTGTAGTACACAAGGGTATTGAAAGGTGATGTGTAAATATGAACATTATTATCTGCTTTGTCTGTTTTTGGAACCATCGCCATATATCATTTTTTGTTTTGTACCATGTTTTGTGCTGCTACCATGTTCTTGTCATGTTGCGTTGCTGCCATGCTGTGTCGTCAGGTGTTGCTGCCATGCTATGTGGTTGTCCTAGGTCTCTCTTTATGTAGTGTAGTGTTGTCTCTCTTGTCGTGATGTGTGTTTTGTCCTATATTTTTATTTAATTTATTACAATTTTTAATTACAGCCCCCGACACCGCAGGAGGCCTTTTGGTAGGCCGTTATTGTAAATAAGAATTTGTTCTTAACTGACTTGCCTAGTTACATTTGTTTTATTTTTATAACTCACCTCTGCCTGTGTCTAGACATCTGAATCCAACTCTACCTGTGTCTAGACACCTGAATACAACTCTGCCTGCATCTATACACCCGAACAGGGCAGCTTAGTTTAACTCCGCCAAATAATATTTGCCGCAATTATCACCAAATTGCAAATTCATTCTCATTAGTGCTGACTCTTGCAGATGGTGTAACAGACAGGAGCACCAGACACCTGCCTTTCTCTCTCTCCCACTATTTTTCTCTCTACACTGTGTGCAGGCAGAGAGGAGGAGGTGGAGGTTATGGGGTTGCGGAGAGGAGGGGGGAGTTAGGACGGCAGGGGGGTATTTGGCTTGTTCTTCAGCATAGGCAGGCAACGCTGTAATTGGGAGACTGTGGAGAGGAGAGCCAGGCCAGCAGGTGATACTACAACTACGGTGGGAGGAGGGGGATTTGGGGGCTGAGGACTGGAGTCCTGGGTGAAGGGGGGTTCCTGGAGCTGCCTCCATCACCCACTACGTCATTGTCTGGGTCGATTCCTTCTCAGGTCCCCCCACCTTTATTCAGCTGCTCAGTCTGGTCAAATCCAATTGAGATCCGTCTCAATGGATTCTAAGCCCAGGCCATAAGTGCTGCTCCCTCCCTATTTCCATTTGAATGCAATTCAAACAGTTTCACTTTCAATCTAATCCCGGTGCCTTAGCCTCCCATAATGTGGACCTATTCTCCTCTCCCCCTGCAGCCCCTTGCCAATGTAAAGATGAACCCTCCAGACAGGTGCCATGGCTCTGAATGTAAATTTGTGTTTTAGAAATCAAGACATTGTCCTCTGAAATTGAGTTAGCACAGCAGCAGAGACCCTCAGATCTGTTTCTTAGAGGTCTTACAGTAGGCTAAGCTTCTGTACTTGAGCCATTTTCACAACCAAACAAGAAAGAAGGTTGGGTTGAGTGGTTGAATATGATGACTATGAGAGAGTTTGTGGTGTATTCGTACTCTGGTGAAATAGCTTGTACTGTACGCATCCATAAGTATGTTGTGACTGTCACTTTATTCACATTTCTGTCACAAATCAAGAAGGAATAGCATATCATATCCCCACGGACTAAATTTGATGGAATGGTTATCTGTAACTACCGGAGAGGCTGTGATATTAAGTGGTCTACTGTGGGGACATAGTCATGCGTGCATCCATCCATATAAGTGTGTGTAATGATATAACTGTCACCTTATACACAAAATACCATTGCTCAAGCACCCTGGTGAAGGCTTTTAGAAATACGCATGTTCTATTCAACTTCCATTGTCCTCAATGAGTGGCTTGCACATCCTGTTGCTTATAGACATTACTGCTCTCAATGCTCAGGGTTATCTGAATTCCTCATGTCTACACTCTTGGTATAGTAGAAGGGAAATTACCTCATATATATATCACAAACCTGCAGCATTAAAAGAACAAAATGAGAATCATTCAACTCATACCTAAAATAATACTCTAACCCCATCCCCTGTTTTCTTCAATCATCCTCCTATTCTTCTGATGAGCTGAAAATGTGAGCGATTATTCCTGAATGGGTTACAGGGTGGAGGGTTCCCCGTGACAGAGGACCCTTCGGCCGTCCCAGTTAACAACCGCATCAAAAAGCACATGAGCAATCCATCAGGAGAAGGTGTTCCAAGTGATCCATCTATCTCAGGGCCTCTCCTCCCATGCAGCCCAATCAGCGCTTATCACCACATACAAGTCCCTGACCGCAGAGCTTGTTACTGTAACTTGTGGCGAAGGAAAGAAGGCATCAACTGGGTAGTGCTGTGCAGTACAGTTAGTTGCATGGCACATTGGAAAAACTGGGCTGTAAGCTACCGGCAGCCAGTCGCATTATGAAACAATGCATCTTGTGACCATGTGTACAGTACAGTGACTTGTGTAAAACATTGAAGCTATTGTACAGATATTGCCAGTCAGTCACATAACACTTTTCAATTATTGAACTGAACATTGACTGAATTTAAATGATATTGCCCCTAACCCTGACTGACATGAATGACTTTGGCAGAGGATGATGTTGTCTTGAAGTGGTCTGTAATAGGTTGTCTGTAGAGGTGGTGTGCTCAGCCCAGGCCATTTAGTTTGACCTGCTCATGTTGGGCTTGGATGAGGATTCCTGTACAGTATACAGAACAGTGGTCTGGAATGGTCACAGAGTGGAAAACTGCGATGTGGAAGAAGGAGTGAAATGATTGGAAAGTCCTCTCCTTAATCTGAACTGTTAATGCATGGATGAGTGTGCACACCTCCCCTTCCCCCTTGTGTGTGTGTATGTGTGTGTGTGTAATCTTGTGAAACCTCTCTGCTGAACGTGTATAAATCCTGGGTTCTGCTTGTGTTTCTGATCTAAAGAATCCTTTGATCTCTATAGCTTACATCATGTTCCCAATTATTAGATTCTGTGTTACAGTCATGTGGACAAATCAGTCTGGATTTACATACTGCATTAAGATTGGATTTCTACTTAACAGACATTGCGTTTCCTTCCAGGATAAGTGTTCAAATGTTTGCAAGTCTTGTGAATATATACTGTCATGCTGTTTCTTAGAGTCAAAGGCAGTGTAGAGATGAGCTATAATGGGAACATAATCAGATGGATTAATGTGGTCCGTTTGTCGCATGTACAAAAATAGGCCTACATCTTGACACACAATGTGAGAAGTAAAATCTAAGATTGATTTCGTACAAAACCAAGAAATCGGATTGATGAGGATTTCACTTTGGCAACATCAGATGGTAGTGAATGAGATTGCCAGGAGAAAGTGGATTTCTACCACTTATTTCATTGCTTCTGTGACTGAGGTTCACAATCCGATTTCTATGAAACAGGTTTATTGAAAGGATTTTAAATGTGAATTAGAGATTTAGAGTAAAACCAATTTAGTGAGTGGTAGTCACCAACCCTTCTGAAGTCAGTCTCAAGCTGTGAATCATTGTACTGAAATGAAATGGAAGTGGGGATGTAAGTGGACAGGAGAAGAATCTTTCGATACTGGTATCGTCACAACTCGGAACCAAAAGCATCTACAGAGAAATCAACAAATACAAAATCAACATTTAAAATAGACACCTAAACAGAGGTGAAGATGCAGCATACAGTAAAAACAATAAATAAAAGACAACAAAAACAAACATGAAAAACATACTTCATTTTCTAGAGAATGTGATCAGCAAGGATCCTGTTTTGTTGTAATGATTTACTTTCCCTAATCAACTACAGCAGGTCAGCCACCAGGGGAGACTTGTCGAGGCCTGGTGACAGATGGAGTATACATCACGAGAAGATGGCTCCATCTGCTGGATGTGCCAGGTCTCGACGGGCAGGTCTCTCCGGCCAGGACTAATTGGGGCTGATTGGGGATTTGTGAGTCATCAAGGGCTGATTGCTCACCAGCTATACAAGTCCCATAAAGCTGCCAGAAGGGCAGCACACAGGGGAGAGACTGGGGGAGGAAAGGACTCCCGTATAGTTGGGGATGGTACCAGAGGTAACAGGAGGGAGTTCAGTTTTTGATCCCCACAGGATACAGCAGGACCCGGAGCACAGAAGACGGTATCCCGGAGATGGTCTCATGGGGGAGACCATGAGAACTATTATTTTAATAAACACCTTTGAAACTGAGCTAATCATACTCTGTCCGTGCCTGATCTGTGTAAATGTTTTGACCCAACCCCCTGGTCTGCCACAAGTGGTGTAGAATGCGGGCATCCTGACAACGTGGTCAGATCAGTGTTGACGTTTACGCAGCATCAGCATGGATGAGTTGATCTGGTTCTGAGGAGCTCAGTTCATCCGGGCCTAACAAGCCCAACAGACGGTTCAAGAACGAACACCGGAGGAACAGCGGCTACAAAACGTCCACCTCATTGAGGAAATCAGGAAGCTACAAGGAGTGTCTACTGAATCACATCCAAACCAGTTTTTAATCAAGCTAACAGAAGATGATGACATCGAAACCTACCTCTGTACATTTGAACAGACAGCACTACGGGAAGGGTGGCCAAGACAGAAGTGAACGATGAACAGGTGGCTAACTACAACGGACTCAAACGGGAGATACTCAGCCGCTACGGGTACAGCCTGGCCCAACGGTCTCAGCTATTCCATAACTGAAGGTTCATAGCGATACATCCCTCCGAGCCCAGATGAGCGACCTACTGCGCATCACCAGGGGATGGCTCCTAACCAACTTACCCACCCTCTCCATCCTAGACAAAGTGGACCTGGATCGCTTCCTATGGGCACTACCCCACGACATGAAGAGGGCAGCGAGTCTATGCATACCCCAGACATTGGCGTGTCTCCTGGAAGCAGTGGAGACGCATCAGAACACTCAGGCCCTGCTGAGTGGGAGCCGGGCCGAGTCGGCAACCCATTCAAGGAGTCGGAGGACAGCCCCACTGCTGGGTACACCGAACCGACAGTCGGCAGGGCCAAAGGACCGCAAACCCGTGGAGAGACGGATGGGGTAGGGCTGACCCGCTACCGACAACCCCAGGTAGATGGAGACCAAAGGAGGTGTTTTGAGTGTGGCGCCCGGGGGCACATTACCTGAAATTGCCCGGCTCGAGAGAAGTCGATGCCATCAGCAATCCCCAGAAGCGAGGTGGGTCACGCAGTGAACTAATTCACCTCCTGTTGGGCACACCACAAATCAACTGCACCCATGGTCCCGGTGAAGGTTGACGAACACGTCACGGAAGCTCTATTAGACTCCGGAAGTATGGTTACCCTCGTAACCACGAGCCTGCTGAACCAGGAGATGTCCATTTTCTATGTTCACGGGGACGCAAAGCGGTATCCAACCATATGGGCCAACATCGTGATGCCACAAGTTTGAGTTGCCTTTACCTCTCCTAGTGGGACGAGATTGTCCACTGTTTGCAGCCCTTTGGGGACACAAGCTGAGGAAGGAGTTACGAGCCATCCAAAGACAAGAGCGAGGATGACCCATCACCTGTGTGTCCCGGAAGCAAACAGTTGATCAACCTGTATCTATGGGTCCGGAGTCAGAGTCGGAGGGGGTGCTGGAACCCGACCCCCCTGGGGTACCACGGGAGGATGAGCCCAGCCTGTTAAAAACAGCACGAGGACACCGGTACATCCTGGTAATCGTAGACTATGCCACCCGGTATCCCGAGGCCATTCCCCTACGGGCGGCGGGATCCAAAGGAATCGCCCGGGAGCTGTTCCACCTCTTTAGCCGGGTGGGCATCCCGAACGACATCCTCAAGCCGAGGGTGGACGAGCTCATCAACCGATTGGGAAAGGCCCGGTACATCAGCACCCTTGACCTGACCAAAGGATATTGGCAGGTACCATTGGCAGCCCAGGAGAAGACAGCGTTTTTGACACCAGATGGATTGTATCAGTACCGGGTGCTCCCGTTTGGTCTCCATGGAGCCCCGCCCACATTCCAGCAACTGATGTACAAAGTACTTCGATCACACCAGCAGTATGCAGCGGCATATTTGGATGATATCATCATCCATAGCCAAGGTTCGAAAGAGCACCTGACGCGCCTCCAGGCAGTGCTGGACACGCTCAGACAAGCCGGGTTGACTGTGAACCCCAAGAAATGCAAACTAGGGTTCGAGGAGGTGGAGTATCTGAGGTATTTGATCGGACGGGGGAACGTCAAGCCCCACGAGAGGAAGGTTCACGCGGTACGTGACTGGCCCCTTCCACGCATCAAGACACAGGTCAAGTCCTTCCTGGGACTGGCAGGATACTCTAGCCGGTTTATCCTCAACTTTGCGGCTATAGCTTCTCCCCTCACTGATCTAACCAGGGTCCGCCTCCCGAAAACAGTGAAATGGACGGACGAGACAGAAGCGGCATTCAGCCAGACGAATGCATGTGAATGCCAGACGAATGCAGGTGCCGTTCTGTCCCAGATACACGATGGGGAGGAGCACCCCATCATGTACTTCAGCCGAAAGCTGTTACCCAGAGAGAAAAATGACTCTATTGTTGAGAAGGAGTGTCTAGCGGTGAAGTGGGCGCTAGACACTCTCAAATATTACCTGTTAGGTACCCACTTCACCCTGGTCACGGACCATGCTCCCCTGGTCTGGATGACCAGGGGAAGAGACACAAACGATCGGGTCACCAGGTGGTTTTTGTCCCTTCAACGTGGCAGGCACCACCAGTTACCATGACTGTTACCTCTGCCTATAAGACACCACCAGTTACCATGACTGTTACCTCTGCCTCGAAGACACCACCAGTTACCATGACCCCTCATCCTCCTCTCAATACCATCTCTTCTTCCTCATTATTCTCTTCCTCGTCCACTTCCTCATCTTCATAATCTTCTTCAGAATAATAATAATCTTCATCATAATAGTAATCTCCATAATAATCTTCTTCATCAGAATCATCATGCTCTTCAAGCCACTCTTCAACCAACTGTAACCAATCTTCATAATCCACCTATTTTTCCTAATTCTTTTCTCTTTTATTAAATTTCACCTTTATTTAACCATGTAGGCCAGTTGAGAACAAGTTCTCATTTACAACTGCGACCTGGCCAAGATAAAGCAAAGCAGTGCGACAAAAACAACAACACAAAGTTACACATGGGATAAACAAACGTACAGTCAATAACACAATAGAAAATCTGTATAAAGTGTGTGCAAACGAAGGAGGTAAGGCAATAAATAGGCCATAGTGTCAAAATAATTACAATTTAGCAATTAACACTGGAGTGATAGATGTGCAGATGATGTGCAAGTAGTAATAGTGGTGTGCAAAAGAGCAGAAAAAAATATGGGGATGAGTTAGGTAGTTGGTTGGAAGGGCTATTTACAGATGGGCTGTGTATAGCTGCAGCGATCGGTAAGCTGCTCTGACAGCTGATGCTTGAAGTTAGTGAGGGAGATATAAGCCTCCAACTTCAGTGATTTTTGCAGTTCGTTCCAGTCATTGGCAGCAGAGAACTGGAAGGAAAGGCGGCCAAAGAAAGTGTTGGCTTCTGGGATGACCAGTGAAATATACCTGCTGGAGCGCGTGCTACAGGTGGGTGCTGCTATGGTGACCAGTGAGCTGAGATAAGGCAGGGCTTTACCTCGCAAAGACTTATAGATGACCTGGAGCCAGTGGGTTTGGCGAAGAATATGTAGCGAGGACCACCGAATGAGAGCATACAGGTCGCAATGGTGGGTAGTATATTGGCTTTGGTGACAAAACCGACGGCCCTGTGATAGACTGCATCCAATTTGCTGAGTAGAGTGTTGGAGGCTAATTTGTAAGTGACATCGCCGAAGTCAAGGATCGGCAGGATAATCAGTTTTACGATGGTATGTTTGGCAGCATGAGTGAAGCAGGCTTTGTTGTAAACTAGGAAGCCGATTCTAGATTTAATTTCGGATTGGAGATGCTTAATATGAGTCTGGAAGAAGAGTTTACAGTCTAGCCAGACACCTAGGTATTTATAGATGTCCACATATTCTAAGTCAGAACCGTCCAGAGTAGTGATGCTAGGCGGGCGGGCGGGTGCGGGCAGTGATCGGTTGAAAAGCTTGCACTTAGTTTTACTAGCGTTTAAGAGCAGTTGGAGGCCACGGAAGTGTTGTATGAATTTAAAGCTTGTTTGGAGGTTTATTAAAACTTCTTATGGCTGCAGGGGTAGTATTAAGTAGCTTGGATGAAAAGGTGCCCAGAGGTGCCCAGAGTAAACTGCCTGCTCCTCAGTCCCAGTTACGAATATATGCATATTATTATTAGTATTGGATATAAAACACTCTGAAGTTTCTAAAACTGTTTGAATGATGTCTGTGAGTATAACAGAACTCACATATGGCAGGCAAAAACCTGAGAAGAAATCCAAACAGGAAGTGGGAAATCTGAGGTTGGTCGATTTTCTCCCTGCCCCTATTGAATACACAGTGGGATATTGGTTATGTTGCACTTCCTAAGGCTTCCACTAGATGTCAACCGTCTTTAGAAACATGTTCTACTGTGAAGTGGGACCGAATGAGAGAGGAATGAGTCAGAGGTCTGCCAGCAGTCACGCGCTGGTCATGCGCATTTCACATGAGGTAGCTGCGTTCCTTTGCTTTTCTGAAGACAAAGGAATTCTCTGGTTGGAATATTATTGAAGCTTTATGTTAAAAACATCCTAAAGATTGATTCCATACATTGTTTGACATGTTTCTACGGACAGTAACGGAACTTTTTGACATTTTGTCTGCAACTAGGGAACGCGCTTCATGACTTTGGATTTGTTTACCAAATGTGCTAACAAAAGTAGCTCTTTGGACAAAAATGATGGACATTATCAAACAAATCAAACATCTAATGTGGAACTGGGATTCCTCAGAGTGCATTCTGATGAAGATCATTAAAGGTTAGTGAATATTTATAGTGTTATTTCTGATTTCTGTTGACTCCAACATGGCGGATATCTCTTTGTTTTCTGATCGCTGTTCTCAGATTATTGCATGGTTTGCTTTTTCCGTAAAGCTTTTTTGAAATCTGACACAGCGGTTGCATTAAGGAGAAGTGTATCTATATTTCCATGTCTAACAATTGTATTTTCATCGACATTTATAATGAGTATTTCTGTAAAATGATGTGGCTCTCTGCAAAATCTCTGCATGTTTTAGAACTACTGAACTTAACGCGGCAATGTAAAATAAGATTTTTTAATATAAATATGCACTTTATCGAACAAAACATACATATATTGTGTAACATGAAGTCCTATGAGTTTCATCTGATGAACATCATCAAAGCTTGTGAAGGTGGTAAATGACATTTTAATGGCATCGGACCGAGGCTCTGCATCTGTCCTCGTGCTCCTAGACCTCAGTGCTGCTTTTGATACCATCGATCACCACATTCTTTTGGAGAGATTGGAAACCCAAATTGGTCTACACGGACAAGTTCTGGCCTGGTTTAGATCTTATCTGTCGGAAAGATATCAGTTTGTCTCTGTGAATGGTTTGTCCTCTGACAAATCAACTGTAAATTTCGGTGTTCCTCAAGGTTCCGTTTTAGGACCACTATTGTTTTCACCATATATTTTACCTCTTGGGGATGTTATTCGAAAACATAATGTTAACTTTCACTGCTATGCGGATGACACACAGCTGTACATTTCAATGAAACATGGTGAAGCCCCAAAATTGCCCTTGCTAGAAGCATGTGTTTCAGACATAAGGAAGTGGATGGCTGCAAACGTTCTACTTTTAAACTCGGACAAAACAGAGATGCTTGTTCTAGGTCCCAAGAAACAAAGAGATCTTCTGTTGAATCTGACAATTAATCTTAATGGTTGTACAGTCGTCTCAAATAAAACTGTGAAGGACCTCGGCGTTACTCTGGACCCTGATCTCTCTTTTGAAGAACATATCAAGACCATTTCAAGGACAGCTTTTTTCCATCTACGTAACATTTCAAAAATCAGAAACTTTCTGTCCAAAAATGATGCAGAAAAATTAATCCATGCTTTTGTCACTTCTAGGTTAGACTACTGCAATGCTCTACTTTCCGGCTACCCGGATAAAGCACTAAATAAACTTCAGTTAGTGCTAAATACGGCTGCTAGAATCCTGACTAGAACCAACAAATTTGATCATATTACTCCAGTGCTAGCCTCTCTACACTGGCTTCCTGTCAAAGCAAGGGCTGATTTCAAGGTTTTACTGCTAACCTACAAAGCATTACATGGGCTTGCTCCTACCTATCTCTCTGATTTGGTCCTGCCGTACATACCTACACGTACGCTACGGTCACAAGACGCAGGCCTCCTAATTGTCCCTAGAATTTCTAAGCAAACAGCTGGAGGCAGGGCTTTCTCCTATAGAGCTCCATTTTTATGGAATGGTCTGCCTACCCATGTCAGAGACGCAAACTCAGTCTCAACCTTTAAGTCTTTACTGAAGACTCATCTCTTCAGTGGGTCATATGATTGAGTGTAGTCTGGCCCAGGAGTGGGAAGGTGAACGGAAAGGCTCTGGAGCAACTTGCTGTCTCTGCCTGGCCGGTTCCCCTCTTTCCACCGGGATTCTCTGCCTCTAACCCAATTACAGGGGCTCAGTCACTGGCTTACTGGGGCTCTCTCATGCCTGTCCCTGGAGGGGGTGCGTCACCTGAGTGGGTTGATTCACTGATGTGGTCATCCTGTCTGGGTTGGCCGTGGCGGAGGTCTTTGTGGGCTATACTCAACCTTGTCTCAGGATGGTAAGTTGGTGGTTGAAGATATCCCTCTAGTGGTGTGGGGGCTGTGCTTTGGCAAAGTGGGTGGGGTTATATCCTTCCTGTTTGGCCCTGTCCGGGGGTGTCCTCGGATGGGGCCACAGTGTCTCCTGACCCCTCCTGTCTCAGCCTCCAGTATTTATGCTGCAGTAGTTTATGCGTCGGGGAGCTAGGGTCAATTTGTTATATCTGGAGTACTTCTCCTGTCCTATTCGGTGTCCTGTGTGAATCTAAGTGTGCGTTCTCTAATTCTCTCCTTCTCTCTTTCTTTCTCTCTCTCTCGGAGGACCTGAGCCCTAGGACCGTGCCCCAGGACTACCTGACATGATGACTCCTTGCTGTCCCCAGTCCACCTGGCCGTGCTGCTGCTCCAGTTTCAACTGACCTGAGCCCTAGGACCATGCCCCAGGACTACCTGACATGATGACTCCTTGCTGTCCCCAGTCCACCTGACCGTGCTGCTGCTCCAGTTTCAACTGTTCTGCCTTAATATTATTCGACCATGCTGGTCATTTATGAACATTTGAACATCTTGGCCATGTTCTGTTATAATCTCCACCCGGCACAGCCAGAAGAGGACTGGCCACCCCACATAGCCTGGTTCCTCTCTAGGTTTCTTCCTAGGTTTTGGCCTTTTTAGGGAGTTTTTCCTAGCCACTGTGCTTCTACACCTGCATTGCTTGCTGTTTGGGGTTTTAGGCTGGGTTTCTGTACAGCACTTTGAGACATCAGCTGATGTACGAAGGGCTATATAAAGAAATTTGATTTGATTTTGATTTGATCAAAGTTGAGTGATTAATTTTATCTCTATTTCTGCTTTTTGTGACTCCTCTCTTTGGCTGTGTTTTTCTGTGGCTCTGACCTAACATAATCGTTTGTGGTGCTTTCGCTGTAAAGCCTATTTGAAATCGGACACCTTGGTGGGATTAACAACAAGATTACCTTTAAAATGGTATAAAATACATGTATGTTTGAGGAATTTTAATTATGAGATTTCTGTTGTTTTGAATATGGCGCTCTGCACTTTCACTGGCTGTTGTCATATCAATCCCTTTAACGGGATTGCATCCCTAAGAAGTTTTAAAACAGTGTCCAAAGAAAGGCCAGATGTATACCGAATGGTGTCGTCTTTGTAGAGGTGGATCAGAGAATCACCAACAGCTGGAGCGACATCATTGATATATACAGAGAAAATAATGGGCCTGAGAATTGAACCCTGTGGCACCCCATAGAGACTGCTAGAGGTCCGCACAACAGGCCCTCCGATATGACACACTGCACTTTATCTGAGAAGTAGTTAGTGAACCAGGCGAGGCACTCATTAGAGAAATCAAGGCTGTTGAGTCTACCGATAAGAATACGGTGATTGACAGAGTCGAAAGCCTTGGCCAAGTTGATGAAGACGGCTGCGCAGTACTGTCTTTTATCATTGTTAGTTATCATATCGTTTAGGACCTTGAGAGTGGCTGAGGTGCACCCGTGACCAGCTCGGAAAACGGATTGCATGGCCTCCTCCTCAGTGTCCTCTTCCTCAGTGTCCTCATTCTCTTCCTTTTGTCCTCTTCTGTCCTCTTCTTCCTTTTCTTCTCCCTCCTCTTCCTCACAATCTATCACCTTTTCCTCATAATCCATCACCACTTTCTCATAATACCTCAAACAGTGATGCGGTTTGGATCCCGGACACAGTTATTTTCCAGCCTACTGTGTACCATGCCACAGTTAGGAGGAACCCAGGCAGTGTTGTAACCTGGGTCATGCCAGCTCTTCTGCAGACCACCTTTGAGAGACATTTTAAGTTAGCCTAATTTTTTTAACTGTGTACCCCCAAATACTGCGTTTTTCTTGATTCATCAGGGATCCTTGTACACCCTTTTTTGTTCAGGTAGAATTATTTTGGTTTCCATGTAGAACCCTTTCCACAGAGGGTTATCCTATGGGGATAGGGTTATCCTATGGGGATAGCAGAATAACCCTTTTGTAAGCCTTTTTTCTGAGAGTAAGTAAGTAGATCTAATTGAAATAGCAATGGTTCTAACATACGTTTGTAAAGCAAACCTAATTTTATTTTAACTTGCCTTTTTTTCCCAGGTGCAACACCCATGTGTCCTGATTCAACAGGTGAGTCATGTATAGCTTCTCCCATTTCTCTCTAACTCATTCTCCATGTCGTTCACTCAAACTCACGTGTGCACATTTGCAGAGAAGAGGAAGAGATTAGCCAATTACAGTCATTTCTAACAATGATTGTTGCAGGAATGATATGACAAACATCACCTTTGAAAAAGACAATATTTGATTGTCTCTTTAATGCCTCTTTACACATACTTATATTTTTGCATTTACTTTTCTTGGGGGATTCTCTGTCCGGGACAATGTCCTCAGGATTATGGAGCAATGTGTTTATACAAAGTTGTTTGAATATTACAACATGTTTTAGGATTAAGCGAAACTTTGCCATTTAGAGATGAGTTAAAAATGTTA
The DNA here is from genome assembly GCF_013265735.2 of Oncorhynchus mykiss. Lineage (NCBI taxonomy): Eukaryota > Metazoa > Chordata > Actinopteri > Salmoniformes > Salmonidae > Oncorhynchus > Oncorhynchus mykiss. Next base: position 20,885,435 of record NC_048565.1, on the reverse strand, counting down.
ATTATCCAACTACTACTGTCTAATTTTGATATCATCTTTCTTAAAATGTTTCAGATTGATGATCAATTAATTAATGTCCCACTTCAATATGAAGGGACAGAGGAGTGAACATGCCTTTGCTACCACTCGTGTGTTCTCCATTGTAATTGGGAAGTAAATGTGAGCAGTTGAGACATTTGACATAGACAATGAGAATAGATTTTACTGTGCGTTACTGTTCTGTCGTGTCCTGTATATACACATTATGCAAATCGTTTTATTATTTCCGTAGTTTTTGCAAGCCCTCTTGAAAGTCCAAAATATGCCCCTGACCGCCAGGGTGGAGGAGGAGTTACTATTTTTTGAAGACATCTATCTCTAAGCTATAACTTTTAGCCACAACGTCCACAAAGTTTCTTCAGGAATGTCCTTTTCTAGTTTTCTTTTAAAATCTCAAATTGGTAAAGTTGTAATTTACTGATTCTCTTCACTGCAGATCTGACCCATCGCACCACTTTTATTAATCAACAACCTGCCTTTATATAGTCTGTGTCCCAGTCTTTCTATTCATGTAATGTCTGTGGGTGAATTATGAAACAATTACTGTACGCAGATGTGCAAAATATTGTGATGTAGAATTGTTTTTGCTATTGCTTGATCTTTACTGAACAAAAATATAAACGCAACATGTAAAGTGTTGATCCCATGTTTCATGAGCTGAAAAAGAAGATCCCAGAAATGTTCATTATGCACAAAAAGTTTATTTTTCTCAAATGTTGTGTACAAATGAGTTTACATCCCCCTTAGTGAGCATTTCTCTGTTGTCAAGATAATCCATCCACCTGACAGGTGTGGCATATCAAGAAGCTGATTAAACATGATCATTACACAGGTGTGGCATATCAAGAAGCTGATTAAACATGATCATTACACAGGTCCGTCCACCTTGTTCTGGGGAAAATAAATGGCCACTCTAAAATGTGCAATTTTGTCACACAACACAACGCCACAGATGTCTTGCAGAGTTAATTTCTCTACCATAATTTTGCTACCAACGTCGTTATAGAGAATTTACCTGTCACGTTCTGACCTTAGTTCTTTTGTTATGTCTTTGTTTTAGGTTGGTCAGGGCGTGAGTTGTCTATGATCGTTTTTCTATATTGTGTTTTACGTTTGGCCTGGTATGGTTCTCAATCAGAGGCAGGTGTCGTTAGTTGTCTCTGATTGAGAATCATACTTAGGTAGCCTTTTCCCACCTGTTTTTCGTGGGTGATTGTTTTCTGTTTTGTGTATTCACCGTACAGGACTGTTTCGTTTAGCTCGTTCTCGTTATTTTAGTTCTCGTTAAAATATACTATATTTTTCCAAATACTGTAGGTGGAATGTTATGTTATTGGTGCTGGTGAAAATGTCCATATTGAAACACTAAACAGTGGTAGGCCTATAGATTTAAAAGGAACACGTTCATGAAAATGGGACGGATTGAATAAATAAACCGCATTTGAGAAATGATCAAAAATATACATCTGGTGCCAAAATAATGACTTGTGAAATAATTGAGTAACTCAAAATGTGTTAGGAGAAGATTAATGCAATAGTTGTTTGCTTTTGGGCTCCCCCTGTGAGAGGCAGCTCCAGACTGATGCTCATCTGCACATCAGATGGTAGTGAATGAGATTACCAGGAGAAAGTGGATGTCTACCTCTTATTTCATTGCTTCTGTGACTGAAGTTTCCAATCTGATTTCTCTGAAACAGGTTTAAATTAAATCACACTTTATTGGTCACATGTGCCGAATACAACAGGTGTAGACTTTACAGTGAAATGCTTAATTATGAGCCCATTCCGAACAATGCAGAGTTTAAAAAATAAGACAAATATTAGCTAAATAAAAAGGAAATTATAACACAATAAAAAATAGAACGAGGCTAAATACAAGGACTACAGTACCGAGTCAATGTGCAGGGATATGAGGTAGTTGAGGTAATACTGTATGTACATGTGGGTAAGTGTCACGCCCTGACCTTAGTTATCTTTGTTTTCTTTATTATTTTGGTTAGGTCAGGGTGTGACAAGGGTGGTTGGTTTAGTTTTTGTATTGTCTAGGTGTTTTTGGCCTGTCTAGGGTTTTTGTATATCTATGGGTTTTAGTATGTCTAGGTATATGTAGGTCTATGGTGGCCTGAATTGGTTCCCAATCAGAGACAGCTGTTTATCGTTGTCTCTGATTGGGGATCCTATTTAGGTTGCCATTTTGGTCTTGTGGGTTATTGTCTATGTGTAGTTGCCTGTTAGCACTTGTTAGTGTAGTGTTTTGTTATTTTGGTAAGTGTTCTTTCTTTAATTAAAAGAAGAATGTATTCTTATCACGCTGCGCCTTGGTCTCCTCGTTATGACGAATGTGACAGTAAGGGTAAAAGTGACTAGGCAATCAGGATGTATAATTAACAGAGGAGCTGCAGCAGAGAGACCAGTCAAGGACCATATCACCTCCACCCTACCTGGCATCCTAGACCCACTCCAATTTGCTTACCGCCCCAATAGGTCCACAGACGACGCAATCGCAACCACACTGCCCTAACCCATCTGGACAAGATGTGTGAGAATGTTGTTCATCAACTACAGCTCAGCATTTAACACCATTGTACCCTCAACTCGTCATCAAGCTCGAGACCCTGGGTCTTGACCCCGCCCTGTGCAACTGGGTATTGGACTTCCTGACGGGCAGCCCCCAGGTGGTGAGGGTGGGTAAATACATCTCCACCCCGCTGATCCTCAACACTGGGGCCCCACAAGGGTGTGTTCTGAGCCCTCTCCTGTACTCCCTGTTCACCCAGGACACCTACACCACCCGATGTCACAGGAAGGCCATAAAGATCATCAAGGACAACCACCCAAGCCACTTATCATCCAGAAGGCGAGGTCAGTACAGGTGCATCAAAGCAGGGACCGAGAGACTGAAAAACAGCTTCTATCTCAAAGCCATCAGACTGTTAAACAGTCACCATTAACATTGAGTGGCTGCTGCCAACATACTGACTCAACTCCAGCCACTTTAATAATGGAAAAAATGATGTAAAAAATATATCACCAGCCACTTCAAACAATGCCACTACATTACCCTACATTACTCATCTCATATGTATATACTGTACTCTATACCATCTACTGCATCTTGCCATCTACTGCATCTTGTAATACATGTATCACTAGCCACTTTAAACAATGCCACTTAATATGTTTACATACCCTACATTACTCATCTCATATGTACATATTGAGGTTGTGGACAGGTGTCTTTTATACGGATAACAAGTTCAAACAGGTGCCATTAATTCAGGTAACGAGTGGAGGACAGAGGAGCCTCTTAAAGAAGTTACAGGTCTGTGAGAGCCAGAAATCCTGCTTGTCGGTGACCAAATACTTATTTCCACCATAATTTGCAAATTCATTAAATCTTACAATGTGATTTTCTGGATTTCTTTGAACTTGTAACCTTTGGAATCACAGACCTTAATCTGTTTCATGTCTGTGGTTGTCTCCACCACCCTCTCCATGTCTGCCATCTTACCCATTATCCCCAGTGTATTTATACCTGTGTTCTCTGTTTGTCTGTTGCCAGATTGTCTTGTCAAGCTTACCAGTGTGTTTTTCCGTGCTCTTGTTTTCCTAGTCTCTGTTTTTCTAGCCCATTCTGCCCAGACACTGAGCCCACCTGCCTGACCATTCAGCCTGCCATGACCTTGAGTCTGCCTACCCCCACTGTACCTTTTGGACTCTGACCTGGTTAATAAACTTCTACCGGTCCCTGACCTGCCCATTGCCTGTCCCTAGTATTTCAATAAATATCAGAGACTCGAACCATCTGCCTCCTGTGTCTGCATCTGGGTCTTGCCCTGTGTTATTATAGGCAGATGCTTACGCCCATCTGCCATCCCTGTCCACAAAGCCGTAGCAAAACCGAAACCTATTTGAAGGTAACAGCGCTCACTTGCCCTAGTGGCCGGATTCTACGTTATCTCTCAATGTCCCCAGACACAGATGGACGTTGAATACTAGCCTGTATCACGGGTAACCTGGCTGTGTAAATAGTCCTGGTAGCCATTTGATTAACTGTTCAGTAGTATTATGGCTTCGGGGTAGAAGCTGTTCAGGTGCTTTTTGGTCCCAGACTTAGTGCAACAGTACCGCTTACCATGCGGTAGCAGAGAACATTCTGACTTGGGTGGCTGGAGTATTTTCGATCCCAGGCTGTATCACAGCCGGCTGTGGCCGGGAGCCCCATAGGGCGGCACACAATTAGCCCAGCATTGTCCGGGTTAGCGACGGGTTTGGCCAGGGGTTGTTCCATGGCTCATCATGCACTAGCGAGTCCTTGTAGTCCTTGCGGTGGACTGGGAGCCTGTAAGTTGAACGGTGTTTCCTCTGACACATTGGTGCGGCTGTGAAAGTTGACATTGTGTTTCCCAATGACATCACCAAGAGGTAGAATATATGGTAAACAATAGTGGTCCGAAAATGTAACCTTGAGGAACACCCAAATTTACCATTTGATTTGTCAGAGGATAAACCATCCACAGAGATTGACTGACTATCTTTCCGACAGATAAGATCCAACCCAGGCAAGAACTTGTCCACATAGGCCAATTATGGTTTCCAATCTCTCCCAAATAATGTGGTGATTGATGGTGTGAAGCGACAGTAAGGTTTAGGAGCACAATTATAGATGCAGAGCCTTTGTCTGATGCCATTAAAGAGTCATATTTCTCATAACGAGCAACCGGATAATTTCATAACGATGACTTTCTCATCACGTGATCTTTCTCGTAATAACGAGAATGGATTATCTCATAACGAGTTATTGAATTACTTCTTAACGTGATCTTTACAAAAAAATATTTAACCCCTTTCTCCCCAATTGCGATCTTGTCTCATTGCTATGGTAATGATGGAACCCCAGGCTGTAACGACACTGCAACATTGTGATCTAGTGCCTTAGACTGCTGCACCACTCGGGAGGCCTGTAATAACATGATCTTATCTCGTAATAATGATATAACAAATATATTTTTCTGAGTGGAAGCAATATGCTACCATACTAAAGGAACTCACTTCTGCCACAAATGTATGCATCAATGCAAAACTGGATGTGAGAGAAAGGGGGAAATGATAGTTTGACTATTTATAAAGATGGAAAGAAACACATTTTTATCTTGAATGTAGGGTTACACCTTCAAGCTACCAACGCATATATGAGATCTGATTCCTAATTCTACAGTATGTATTGAACAGTTACTGTGTACTCTTATGCGAGTAGGCCTACACGGGAGGCTCTATCTGCAGGTGACATCTGGCCAAAATCCCTGATACAGGTCTCCCTCTTCCACCCTCTGATTTGGTATGTCTACAGAGAAACTTGGATTTTAATAAATATACTATATTTGTCCAATTACTGTAGGCAGAATTTGTTATGTTATGGGCAAAATGTCCATATTGAAGCAGTAAACAATGGTAGGCCAATAGATTAGGATCACTTTCATGAAATCAGGAAAAATGGGACAGATTGAATAAATAAACCACATTTGAGAAATGATCAAAAATATACATCTGGGGCCAAAATAATGAGTTTTGAAATAAATGAGTAACCCAAAATGTGTTAGGAGAAGATAAATGCAATTAGGTCTAGTCTAATAGTTGTTTGGTATTGGGCTCCTGCTGTGAGAGGCAGCTCCAGACTGCTGCTGCTAACCTCTAATGGGCTCTAGCTGGGTAAATGGGACAACACTCCTCAATTAACAATGCTTCATTTACATCTGCCCCTCACTGACTCGCCCATCTTTCTGAGTGGAGCCCACCTGTGCTCTACAGTATGAAGCACTATTGGCACATAGATCAGTAGGCCATCAGCAGATTGAGTTTTCATTCATATCTCTATATCACACTACGCCTGTGTAGTTTTCATTCATATCTCTATATCACACTACGCCTGTGTAGTTTTCATTCATATCTCTATATCACACTACGCCTGTGTAGTTGTCATTCATATCTCTATATCACACTACGCCTGTGTAGTTTTCATTCATATCTCTATATCACACTGCGCCTGTGTAGTTTTCATTCATATCTCTATATCACACTACGCCTGTGTAGTTTTCATTCATATCTCTATATCACACTACGCCTGTGCAGTTTTCATTCATATCTCTATATCACACTACGCCTGTGTAGTTTTCATTCATATCTCTATATCACACTACGCCTGTGTAGTTTTCATTCATATCTCTATATCACACTACGCCTGTGTAGTTTTCATTCATATCTCTATATCACACTACGCCTGTGTAGTTTTCATTCATATCTCTATATCACACTACGCCTGTGTAGTTTTCATTCATATCTCTATATCACACTACGCCTGTGTAGTTTTCATTCATATCTCTATATCACACTACGCCTGTGTAGTTTTCATTCATATCTCTATATCACACTACGCCTGTGTAGTTTTCATTCATATCTCTATATCACACTACGCCTGTGCAGTTGTCATTCATATCTCTATATCACACTACGCCTGTGTAGTTTTCATTCATATCTCTATATCACACTACGCCTGTGTAGTTTTCATTCATATCTCTATATCACACTACGCCTGTGTAGTTTTCATTCATATCTCTATATCACACTACGCCTGTGTAGTTTTCATTCATATCTCTATATCACACTACGCCTGTGTAGTTTTCATATCTCTATATCACACTACGCCTGTGCAGTTTTCATTCATATCTCTATATCACACTACGCCTGTGCAGTTGTCATTCATATCTCTATATCACACTACGCCTGTGTAGTTTTCATTCATATCTCTATATCACACTACGCCTGTGCACTGCCAGACTGTGTTTTCAGATTATAGATTCTCTAGAGGTTTAAATCACTGGATGAAGATCCTCTATTATTCCTATAGTAACCATGCAGAGAGGTCTCTCTCTCTCTCTCTCTCTCTCACATACACACCACATTAGATTGTCATGAAAGATCTCTGGTTTAACAGAAATAAACCCATCCTACCCTATATTATGCACTATTCCACCTCAATGCTCCTTTGTGATCTTCAGAAGTGCATGGTGGCAAGAAAAGGTATTGTAATGTTTATGTTTGTGTGAAAATGGGTTTGTTTGTGTGGATGAATGTTTGAGCATGTAGCTATACAGGTTAGATAGTAATCACAAGGTTATGTCTGTGTGGGTGTTTGTATGAGTATGTTTGTGTATATATGATATTTATGTGTTTGAGAATTAATAATTTTGAGCATGTACAGTAGCTCTGAGTGGGTGTTTGTGAGCGTGCTTGTCAGGTCAGCGTAGTGCTTCATACATAAATGCATTTTGTCATAAATGGAAGACATAGTTCTGGATGGGTAAGGGGCATGGCAGGGCTATGACACTAGCTCTTTTCCCCAATCAAGCAGCCAGGCTTGAGTCTGTGTGTTTCATAATGTAGGGAATTGGGCCCTCCTTCAAAAACACGACTAAGACCTGCACAATTCTGAGCCATACTTAGCCTTCCATCCTTTCTCTATCTGCTTCTCATGCTATTAGGGATAAATCCCGTTCGTACCGCGCTCCTTTTCCTCAGGGATTCTTTTGATTAGCGTGAAACCAGACTGTTGAGTTGGCTACATAAAAATAAAGAAATAAAGAAACAAGTCTTATACATCCTTAATCATCTTCCTCTGTGATACTTCAAACATATCGGCACACACAGCCTTCGCAACGGGGTCTTGAAAGAGAATTCATCCATAACTTCAAATGTGTACAAATGGATAAAGAAAGAAATCAGTAAGCTGATAAGAGAAGAGAAACAGGCCTGTCTGCTTTAAGGGAACGCCAGCCAGCTCAGCCGAGCAAGTCTGCCACGCCAACAGGTAAACAAATGAAGGCAATCAATTCGGTTCCGGATTCTTCTTCGCTCAATCATGTTGCTACAGAACATATTGCGACTAGAGGAACCTTGCAACGATATATCCTGTCTTTAGAACAGATACCATAAACTCTACAGCCCTGTTTTACTCCAAAAACCCTTTGTATTTCAACAGTAATTTATTTAATTGCCTCCAGCAGAGGCACCAATTAGGAATTTAAACTCAATTAAATCATTAGTGTGGAGTTTGTATTGAAGTTTTATTGTAGTACAGTTCAGACTGGAGCCCCTGCAGTGAGTAAAGTCATTTTCTTGTAAGCATTGATGCATATTTGTCTAATTATTCTCTCTCTGGCGGTGTGGGGGGAGTTCCATAGCCTATAGACCTAGGATCTTAATTTGACCACCTTGTTGCAGGAGAACATTCCTTCAATGCAGGACATTTGAAACTTGTAGTATATTTGAGGTTTGAAAAGGCATCCATTTCAGACTAGAATTTCCCCTAAAAACTGTCTATTCACTATAATCAACATAATAATTCATATTTCCTGTTGCTGCAGGATTATTTTCCTGCTGTAGAAAACTGGCTCAAATTAAAAATCCTATAACTTTACGCCTCAGCACAGTAAAGAGCCAACATTCACATGGCTAGCAGCTATGTGTCCACATCTACAATCGGATAATAAGGTCAAGCACTTTCTACTGTGTATCATTTGCTGCCTAGAGGTTTTATGAAAAATTAGTAGGAATGAGCAATATATGCCTCTGCTTTATCAGGCAAGCATTCACGGTTAGCTTAATCAGTAATTGACATTGAGTTTGCTCATTTACTCCTCTGCTTTACACAGAAATTGAGAATAATGAGTGAGTTTGTAATGGCAAACCAAAAGTAAGTTGATTCCCCAGTTCCTTTGGGTTATATTGTGTTTCAGGCTTGGTGTGAAGACCTGGGGGAATTGTTCTGCTTTTCATTCTCTGACATTTGAGGCATTAGCCTCAGAGCTTCTTGGCCCTGTTGGGTTGAACGACAAAGAGGACAGGCTAGTCCCAGTGGAGCGCCTTCCTTCAGCCCTCTTCTCTCTTCTTCCCTATCTCATCCTCCCCTCTTCTTCTCCCTCTCTCCTCTCCTCATTTGACATTCAAGGAACGTTCCCCTGGTCTTCTGAAACCATTTCTAGACTTTTCCTGGAGTGTTATAAAAGAAAGGAATTTTCTCAGAATACTCAAAGGTGGACGGAGACATTAGAAAACCTGGGTTTCCGTTACCCATAACCTACCAGAAATATAATGGGATCGAATAAGAGAGCTATGTGAAGGGAATGGAGATGTAGTCTCACCTTCCCTCCCACTTTTCCTCTAGACTCACTCTCATATCATCACCACCAGTCTAACATTTCTCTTCTCAACAACATGAGTCATGACAGGGTGAGATGGGCTCTACTTTACATGCGTTAGGAGGCGTGGAGCACCAGGAGACAGATGCCATTTACTTCCCATTATGTGTGATTCATATATCGTCAGACTCACGGGGGGGCGTGAAGAGAGCAGTCAGGTGAACAAAGGCCTGGAGACAAGCAGCATGAGACAGAAGAGACAATGCCATTGTCATGTCTGGCACAGAGGCAGGGGAGGAGTAGGGGGGGGGGCGTTTTGGTTCAGAGCAGCATGTGCAACAGTCTTCAACTAGTGTCTGCGGTATATGACATGAGTGTCAGGGATGTGAACTGAAATGCATACTAAATGTACCATAACATCTTTGGTGTCCAAAGTCCATTCTCTACTGAGGGTGAATGGATGACTGTTTGGATTGGGAAAGATGAGGAGGAACTGATGAATAGGACCGTGGATGGTACCAAACATTTCTGGCAAGCTCTCCTGCTTCTGTGTCCGTAGCCCTTTCAGATCTTTACAGGATGAGTGATTGTTAGTCTCAATCATGGAAATATTAAAGGAAGGCAGAACATATGGACAGGATGAATGCAGCGAGAACAGTACAGGAAGTAGCTAGGTTTCCATATGCTGCTCATATTAGTACAGTCCACTATTTAGACAGGGATCTGCTTCTCTACCAATAGGGATGCAGCTGTCAGGACCAGGCAGGAACTCACATGAGCGGAATGTCAATGCTGGGGCTGACACTTCAACAGGATATCACCTTTCATTTGACGCTCCATGAACATGTTAATATGTGACTGGAGGAAATATAGAGAGTGTTTGTGATGTATTTCAGAACTCAATAAGATGACGTCTTTATTGGCTCTGTGCTGTTCTCTCTTCTCACTGTCTTTAGAGTTTGTTTGACGTGTTTTCTCTTTGAATAAATATCATGTTAATAATGTGTTTATAGATCAGAGGCTTTGTCTTTAGTGTGAGAAAGGAGAAACATTTATAGGATGTCTTGGATCTTTTTCACGTTTACAGTAACATGTGATGTTATATGTGTGATGTTGAGTCACATTCACCACATCGAAGAAACACAGGGCTTTACAAACAATATTACCAAACAAACAGAAGGATTTTGCATGCAAATGAAAACAAAGCTATCACGAGAAAACGAGCAGGAGTCATGTTGAGAATGAAACGATCAAACTGGCAGTGCTATAACAACATCAATGTGATAATTGTGTCTAATTGGTGCTTTCCCTACTATGCATTTCTCACTTGAACCTCAGCACATGATCTGTAGCACATACACTACCGGACAAAAGTTTTAGAACACCTACTCATTCAAGGGTTGTTCTTTATTTTTACTATTTTCTACATTGTAGAATAATAGTGAAGACATCAAAACTATGAAACAACACATATGGAATCATGTAGTAACCAAAAAAGTGTTAAACAAATAAAAAAAGCCACCCTATGCCTTGATGACAGCTTTGCACACTCTCTCAACCAGCTTCACCTGGAATGCTTTTCCAACAGTCTTGAAGGAGTTCCCACATATGCTGAGCACTTGTTGGCTGCTTTTCCTTCACTCTGCGGTCCATCATGTCTCAAACCATCTCAATTTGGTTGAGGATGGGTTATTGTGGAGGCCAGGTCATCTGATGCAGCACTCCATCACTCTCCTTCTTAAGTGTGCCTTGAATTCAAAATAAATCACAGACAGTGTCACCAGCAAAGCAGCCCTACACCATAACACCACCTCTTCCATGCTTTACGGTGGGAAATACACATGCAGAGATCACCCATTCACCCAAACCACGTCTCACAAAGACATGGCGGTTGGAACCAAAAACCTCAAATTTATAAAAAGGACAAATTTCCACCGGTCTGATGTTGGTTCTGTTTCTTGGCCCAAGCAAGTCTCTTCTTATTATTGGTGTCCTTTAGTAGTGGTTTCTTTGCAGCATTTCGACCATGACGGTCTGATTCACGCAGTCTCCTCTGAACAGTTGATGTTGAGGTGTGTCTGTTACTTGAACTCTGTGAAGCATTTATTTGGGCTTCAATTTCTGAGGCTGGTAACTCTAATGAAGTTATGCTCTGCAGCAGAGAGATATCTGAGTCTTCCTTTCCTGTGGTGATCCTCACATGAGCCAGTTTCATCATAGTGGTTTCATCTTGGTGGTTTTTGCGACTGCACTTGAAGAAACTTTAAAAGTTCTTGAAATTTTCCGTATTGACTGACCATCATGTCTTAAAGTAATGATATGCTTTTGTTTCTCTTTGCTTATTTGAGCTGTTCTTGCCATAATATGGACTCTTTTACCAAATAGGGCAATCTTCTGTATACCCCCCTACCTTGTCACATCACTGATTGGCTCAAAGGCATTAAGGAGGAAAGAAATTCCACAAATGAACTTTAAGAAGGCACATCTGTTAATTGAAATGCATTCCAGGTGACTACCTCATGACGCTGGTTGAGAGAATGCCAAGAGTGTGCAAAGCTGTCATCAAGGCAAAGGGTGGCTATTTGAAGAATCTCAAATATAAAATTTAGTTTGATTTTTGTAACACTTTTTTGTGATTCCATATGTGTTATTTCATAGTTTTGATGTCTTCACTATTATTCTACAATGTAGAAAATAGCAAAAATAAAGAAAAACCCTTGAATGAGTAGGTGTTCTAAAACTTTTGATCGGTAGTGTACCTATATCTTACCTTTCATCAATGGCAGAATAACCAAACAGCTGCATGACACTCATTTTATATTCCTCTATCTAAAAAGACATAAACATTACAAAAGGACACATCTATCATAGTGACTTTCCCATTGCCTAGGGGTTTGCCTCGGGGTGTTTAAATCTGCATCAGAGACTGATAATATGATGTCTATTTCTCTGCCCCCCTGAGTCAATTTGTTAGACAGGGAACAAGTTGTAGCCATGGACACGTGATGGGAGGAGAGGGAGAGGCCTTTTTGATCTGTTGATATTTACTGACAACCTTTGTTATCAATATAAACATTTGCACAACAAATGCGAGTAAATATTTTTCATGTTGTTTCATTTCTACATTTTGTGTTGCACTGTCCCGCCACATGTTTGAGAAAAGACAGATAAATGTGGGAAATTAATTATGGGAGTTGAATAGGCTATTGTTGATGTCGAATGATCATGTGAAAGTAACTTACAGACATGCAAATATAGCTCTGTGTATATCAATGGCCTCAAAACATCTTGTCACCCTAGTCAGGGAGGACGAAGCAGCCATGCCTATAAAGCTCTTTGCCTGGTCAGCCATGGTGACAGTGTTGAGGCCATGGTCCTCCTCGCTCTGCACATTCTCTTTCTCTCCTTGTTGCTGATATATTCTGGCCAGTCTGGCAGAGCAGCTGCCACAATCATGTCAATTCAACAGTGACTTATTGGCATGAAATGCAAAGGTATTTAATATTTTCAACAACAAACATCGTAAAACATCAAGGGATATTTCGTAGAGATTGGCTGTAAGCCAATAAACAAAAGGTAAAGCTGTGAAACACAAGGGATAAGCTGTATATTATGTTGTTACAGAAAAGCGAAGTTGTATGATCGCAGACAATAGAGAGTGATAGGGAGAGAGAAAGTCCAAAATGGAGCACAATTATATGCATGAGATAATTACAGCTTCCTAGCTGAATTGAGAAAATAGGCTCCCGTCTGAATAAGAGGGGCTCACAGAGGGAGGGAGCCGTCCTCTGCATGTGAAAAGTGTCCCCCTTTCTGCCCCCAGAGTGTACAAATTGTTCACACTAGTCTATTTAAACATGCTGGCTTTTCAGATAAAGCCGGGGCCCCCGCCCTCGGCCCCCGGCCCCGCGTTCTGTTATTCTGTTCTGAGGCTTGATTATACAGCACAGAAGATTGAGTGTGGTGCCTGCATGCCTCTTGGAGGACAGATCACTTCTGGTTCTCCACTGCTGTTTGTTTGCTGTTTGTTTACTTTCTGAGCTGGCCAGTAGGGAGCCACTTACAGTGGAGTAGAGAGGGGAGTAAGAGGGAGGGAGTAAGTGGGAGGGAGTGGACAGAAAGAGAGAGGAGAGGAGTGAGATGGGAGAATGGGAGTGGAGAAAGAGATTGGGGAGAGAGAAAGGAGATGACAGGAGAAAGGAGAGGGGAGGGGAAAAGGGACGGAGAGAGGAGAGCTATTGGGATTTAGTGTTCTGTTAACCACTGAAAGGGTTAGGACTGTTCTTCTGTCACATTAGATGATCACTGCTATATCAGAGTGGAGTGATTGGAATGATGAGAGCATCACCTTTCAGAAGCTTTCTGTGTTAATTGCTCTTTATTGGTCCTGTAAAAGGTATCCTTTGCTGTCCAAGGCTGCATCCTCCATTCTGCATGTCCTCTGGATCGGTGCCAGCATCTGCCTTGCCTTGTGTTGATTTCTTTAAAGTGGCAGTTGAAACAATAACAACGTGTTTCGGTAAAGAGCTGAGGGATTGGGCTGGACAAATGTAACCACTCTCAAATTCATAGACAGCTATGTATGCAAGGACTGACCATCCAAGATCTTAACATTATAGTTTGAACCATGTTCTGAGGCTATACAGTGTTTGTTACATTTACTTTGTATACAAACACTGGAGAAAAACAAGTTTATATTTTGGGTTCTGATGGAGTGTGACAGTTGAACTAAGCTCATTAGCATTTACTAAGTTATATTCTCCAATAATCAATGCCTCCCACTCCTCCAGTAGATGACGTGTGTGTGGATAAGCTTTCTCCCAGAAGGAGTGACAGTGACAGGCGTGATTCATCAGTCTGAGGGCTGAGCATTTCTAAAAGTTACAGCGCTAGGGGCCACTAATGACAGAGAGAGAGAGAGAGAGAGAGACAGAGACAGAGACAGAGAGAGAAAGAGAGAGACAAACAGAGAGAGAGAGAGACAGAGACAGAGAGAGAGAGAGACAAACAGAGAGAGAGAGAGAGAGAGAGAGAGAGAGAGAGAGACTAGGAGGAGGTGTTTTCTGCAGGTCTATAATAGATAAGGTATGTGTACGTTATGTGCCATAGAGTTGAGTAATAGGCCGAGATAATGTATGTTATGTGCCATAATGCATTAGTCAGCGATTCTAGTCCCATCCATTTCCCCATATGCTGATTATTGCTGATCTAATGCTTCATTATGTTGCTTAATATAACTAATGTGCTGACAGACCAGAGGTGCAGAGGGTTTCACTTTAGAGATATGGTAGTTGTGCGCTCAATGAAACCAGACCCATACTGCAGTACTTACGGAAAGCATTTTTCAATGTTAAAATAAAATCATTGAACGTTTTCGGTACTGTAAAACCCTTCTACTATACTGTTACCAGGTAGATTCCCTCACTGGTAGATTCCCTCCCTGGTAGAGGTTTCAGAAATGCAAGTGTGTGTGCACAGGCAGTAGTTTGTGAACAAAGACAGTAATTCAGCTCATGTTTTTGGCTCTACTATTGGCAGAAATGTCTTCTCATGGACATGGTAATCTCAGACACCATAGGCACATTCAGCAGAGCTGTTGGTGTTGTTCAGATGTTGTTAAGTGTGCAGCTCACAACTCTCGTTTGAAAGGGGAGACTTCTCTCACATGAGCAACCTTACTGAGTGTATCATGTCTCTCTCATTAACTCTTCATCTCTCCCTGTCTCCTCTCTCTCTCTCTCTCTCTCTCTCTCTCTCTCTCTCTCTCTCTCTCTCTCTCTCTCTCTCTCTCTTTCTTTGATGCTGACATTGTCTCTGCCACCGGCTATTGTTTGGAATTGAGTTTTCAGTGCCGCAATGAGCTGAGCTCTGTCAATTATTGTTTGGCCGTCTGGCATTGGGCAACATTAGACTCTGTTACTGGCTCATCATATAAGGCCTTGGGTTGCCGTGGAGACCCATTGGTTTGGCTTGAGAATGTGCATTCTCTTTGGCTAACCACAGCCGCTGCTTTGCAAATCTTAACAATGTACTTGAAACCACCTGAAATTAAATAATTTTATATAATCAAAGTGTAATAGGATATGACCAGCTACTACCTACTATAACTGGCTATTAGGGAATACTCACCTAATCCCTCCTTCTGCCATGTGATTTTTGGTTGGCTTGGTGATGGTCATTTTGCCTATGGGCCCAGGTTTCAGACCCTGTAAAAAGACAGTACAAGGGCACTATTCTAAATCTAATCATGAGATGATTTAAGTTTTCATTAAATAATTTCTTATGCATTATGATGTGATTATAACCATATGATGTTGATATGTGGTATAGCTATTAAAACATACCATAGTCCTTGGCTTAAGCCACTGCTGGAAGGCCTCTGTGCAGCTGTGCACAGGTGGGATGACTAGTGTGCAGACTGGAATAGTAATGCAACTGTGTGGTTGCATAATGCAGTGCCAGCAACACATGAACAGTGATGTTGTGTCATTGTTACTGGCTCAGAGGACTTCAGTACAACCTACGATGGGATATAAAAATAAAATGATTAGACTATAAAATCACTCAACATACAGTGCCTTGCGAAAGTATTCGGCCCCCTTGAACTTTGCGACCTTTTGCCACATTTCAGGCTTCAAACATAAAGATATAAAACTGTATTTTTTGTGAAGAATCAACAACAAGTGGGACACAATCATGAAGTGGAACGACATTTATTGGATATTTCAAACTTTTTTAACAAATCAAAAACTGAAAAATTGGGCGTGCAAAATTATTCAGCCCCCTTAAGTTAATACTTTGTAGCGCCACCTTTTGCTGCGATTACAGCTGTAAGTCGCTTGGGGTATGTCTCTATCAGTTTTGCACATCGAGAGACTGACATTTTTTCCCATTCCTCCTTGCAAAACAGCTCGAGCTCAGTGAGGTTGGATGGAGAGCATTTGTGAACAGCAGTTTTCAGTTCTTTCCACAGATTCTCGATTGGATTCAGGTCTGGACTTTGACTTGGCCATTCTAACACCTGGATATGTTTATTTTTGAACCATTCCATTGTAGATTTTGCTTTATGTTTTGGATCATTGTCTTGTTGGAAGACAAATCTCCGTCCCAGTCTCAGGTCTTTTGCAGACTCCATCAGGTTTTCTTCCAGAATGGTCCTGTATTTGGCTCCATCCATCTTCCCATCAATTTTAACCATCTTCCCTGTCCC
Source organism: Oncorhynchus mykiss (assembly GCF_013265735.2). NCBI lineage: Eukaryota > Metazoa > Chordata > Actinopteri > Salmoniformes > Salmonidae > Oncorhynchus > Oncorhynchus mykiss. The sequence continues at coordinate 20,868,992 of NC_048565.1, read as the reverse complement.
TGCTGAAGAAAAGCAGGCCCAAACCATGATGCTGCCACCACCATGTTTGACAGTGGGGATGGTGTGTTCAGCTGTGTTGCTTTTACCCCAAACATAACGTTTTGCATTGTTGCCAAAAAGTTCAATTTTGGTTTCATCTGACCAGAGCACCTTCTTCCACATGTTTGGTGTGTCTCCCAGGTGGCTTGTGGCAAACTTTAAACGACACTTTTTATGGATATCTTTACGAAATGGCTTTCTTCTTGCCACTCTTCCATAAAGGCCAGATTTGTGCAATATACAACTGATTGTTGTCCTATGGACAGAGTCTCCCACCTCAGCTGTAGATCTCTGCAGTTCATCCAGAGTGATCATGGGCCTCTTGGCTGCATCTCTGATCAGTCTTCTCCTTGTATGAGCTGAAAGTGTAGAGGGACGGCCAGGTCTTGGTAGATTTGTAGTGGTCTGATACTCCTTCTATTTCAATATTATCGCTTGCACAGTGCTCCTTGGGATGTTTAAAGCTTGGGAAATCTTTTTGTATCCAAATCCGGCTTTAAACTTATTCACAACAGTATCTCGGACCTGCCTGGTGTGTTCCTTGTTCTTCATGATGCTCTATGCGCTTTCAACGGACCTCTGAGACTATCACAGTGCAGGTGCATTTATACGGAGACTTGATTACACACAGGTGGATTGTATTTATCATCATTAGTCATTTAGGTCAACATTGGATCATTCAGAGATCCTCACTGAACTTTTGGAGAGAGTTTGCTGCACTGAAAGTAAAGGGGTTGAATAATTTTGCACGCCCAAATTTTCAGTTTTTGATTTGTTAAAAAAGTTTGAAATATCCAATAAATGTCGTTCCACTTGATGATTGTGTCCCACTTGTTGTTGATTCTTCACAAAAAAATACAGTTTTATATCTTTATGTTTGAAGCCTGAAATGTGGCAAAAGGTCGGAAAGTTCAAGGGGGCCGAATACTTTCGCAAGGCACTGTATATTATCACATTTTCAATGTACCACATCAAAATAAGAAATAATAAACCCTATGAGTCATGCACAACCCATGTCCAAATGACTTGCAAGCGTCCTTAAACCAGTTGGCGCGCGTTGGAGCTAAAAAACGACGACAGACATGAAGTCCCGAAGCACCCCGTCGTTGTGGTTACTCATTACTCGTAGATATTTCCTCGGCAAAGTATAGCAGTTCCGTGCAGGTGTCCTCACAAGATCCACAGCTATCAATGCAGACAGTACTCCTTAGCAGCAACAAATATCCCATGGTAACATGAGCTTGTTAATCTTTCACAAACAATTCTCTTCAGGTCTCGGTAGGTATAGGTTTTGTTCTATTTTTATTGTCTACTTTTATCGTTTTTCTTCACCAACACTGATAATGTCTCTCCATCTTTTTTCAACGTCCCTCCCTACTTTTTTCCCCAGGCCTCCTGTTCACCAGGTCAACTGTCCCATTGGCCACAGCTTCACCTGCTACCTAAAACTTAAAAGTAAACCAAGCTATTCACTTGTACATGAAATAAATATTTATTCAAAAGAAATGCATTAACGACATGACAATTCAGGAGTGATCACCTTTTAAATCTAATACCAATGAATTATGACAAATGAACTCTATACCTGGTTTTAACAAGGGTATTACAGTAAGATGTTCCTAGATCTGTGTCTAAGGGCAGCGTGTACCTAGAGAATTAAAGTGACGTGTTCATAGTTCATTATCTTTGATGGAGGTCTGTATCAGGGCAGTCATACAGGAAGCTCACACAAACACACACACACACACACACAATTGTTTATTTGTATATATTCTCCTTTATCTCTTTCTTTGTCAACCAAGTTGTCTGTGTGAGGGGAGTGACTATAGAATATGTTGAGAAGCTTTTCGGGAGGAATATATTTTCTTTGATCACTGGTTCCATCTGTCAGGTAATAAGACAGAAGGGGAAGAACAAGTTCTGTAATTATTTCATTGGGAGATGGGCTGCCTGCAGAGACGTAATCAGAAAGTATTCAGGATATATTTAGCATAGAGTTAAAAGGGCCAGGTAATCGTTGGTGTCCCAAATTAATAGCTCGGGTTCGGGGAGTTTGTATTTTTTGTGACATGACATGGAATTTGCACGACCCAATGGCTGTTTGGTCTTTGGAAAGTCAGAAGAGGTTTAGAAAATGGAAGAATAAACTTTATTAATTCTCTTTGTCTCATGCTCTCGGTGCTGCCAGTGCATATTAAAGCATACATCAAATATATATTTTGAAGCACTTAAGTCCAGTATCAGCCAGTATTTGAGCAACAACAAAAAAAACATATCGACCTTTCTCCTTGTTGGAGTGTGTTTCTGATGACAGACATGGACTCTGTTGTGTGCTGTAGTTAGCTGATTTGTTTGTGAAGGCTGATTCGTGTTAAAACAGAAGTGCTGTGAACACTTCTTTCCACAACTCACCGCCTGCTCGCCTTATTGACTCCCTTGTCAGAGTGAGTGCTTAGTTTGGAGAGATTTGCTTAGAGGTCCATGCATTTACATTACAGAAACACTGCTGCCCTCTCTGTGAAGCGGGGTAATCGCCTCCCATTACAGCCAAGCGCCAAACCACTTCCCAACCGAAAAAAAGAGATCTTCAAAACCAAACAAAAGCTGCCTCTCATAATTGCTGACTGTGTCGAGCAGAAGCCACTTCATTTTGTAATGTGTTTATTGTTTATCTGACAAGGGCCTGACTAGAGGCCTGTTCCCTCCTCTCCTCATATCCTCTCCTCTCACCTATGGATCACCAGCCCCCATCTGAGAGGCTTCATTTTGCCCTCATTTACAGCGTCTGGCTGCTCTTTCCACTTTTTCTCTAGTGCTCCATGGCCTCTGTGGCACTCCCAAAATGCCTGTCACTGAACTGCCAAACCTCCAATATCATCCCACGCTTTGTCTTCCCTCCTCCTCCCCCATCCTCTACCCTCATTTTCACCTCCAGCGTAATTTAACCCCCTTGCGCATCCCCAGTAATGGCGAGTGACCAAGTGTAGTTTGTTGATTGCCTCTAAGTACTTCACTTCTGGGTCAATAAGCTGTGGTGGCTGGACCGGCGCTAAGAACTCCCTCACCTCCATTTTCCCCCTCTACCCCAAGCGCACTGTCCTCTCTCATCTTCTCTCCTACTTCCTTTTCTGTCATCACCTCTCCTTTCTCCTCATTCATCCATTCTTTCCTCCCATTGGGCACAGAAGTAAATTCAATGTCTGTTCGTTGGCTCAACGTAATTTCATTGAAATAATGTGGAAACAATGTTAATTCAACTAGTGTGTGCCCAGTGGGTCTTCTCTCATCTCACTCTCTTCTCATCTCCCTCTCCTCTCTTCCCATCTCCCTCTCCTCTCTTCTCATCTCCCTCTCCTCTCCTCTCTTCCCATCTCCCTCTCCTCTCTTCCCATCTCCCTCTCCTCTCTTCCCATCTCCCTCTCCTCTCTTCCCATCTCCCTCTCCTCTCTTCTCATCTCCCTCTCCTCTCTTCTCATCTCCCTCCCTCTCCTCTCTTCTCATCTCCCTCTCCTCTCTTCTGATATCCCTCTCCTCTCTTCTCATCTCCCTCTCCTCTCCTCTCTTCTCATCTCCCTCTCCTCTCTTCTCATCTCCCTCTCCTCTTTTCTGAGCTCCCTCTCGTCCTCTCCTTCCCTCTTCTCACCTCACATCTCATCTACCGTAGTAGTGATGGTTTGATGATGGTGTCTCGTTCTCTTACCCTGTGGTAATGGAGGAATTGACTAGGTGGAAGTATGGTTTGCAATCAATCAGGGCAATTCTCAAAGGAGTCATCTCTTACCCCTGTCCCTAAAACATGACCCTTACACCCTCTATCCCTGACCCATCAACACAACACATCCATGTAGATTCTAGTCACATTATTCATACTAAACTACTGGAAAAAAAGTCACATTTAAATCCACATCCACAATATCTCATATATCAAGCAGGGGTTGGAACCGAAACTGTGTGCAGAGCGGCATCAGAATTCAAATAAAATCACGTCATAACTTTTTGGAGATAATATGCACAATGTGAAATTTGATAACTATAGTTTGCTTATCTAGCATTGAAAAGGTTAATCCATTCTTCTCTAATTAAAAATCCCTCTCCCTAATTTCAGAATCACGCTTGTAAAGTCAGTAGGCTACTAGACTATGCTTCGGAGGGGGAGGGGCAGGTTGACTACACACACACACACTCTGGCAAAGATTTTCAGCTGGCAGGCTGGCAGGCAGATACTGGAATAAGTTTCTGAGTGACAGTGAGGGCTTTTCATTGGCACTTTGTTACATTTTTTGTGGGAATGGGAAAAAATGCCTGGAATGTGAAATAACATTATTAACATGTTTCTATGCTTTTAAAATAAGTTGATTTGGGACAATATCATCCATCATACCGTGAGAGGATGAATAACTTTTTGAGTTGCTAATTATTCTATCGTTGCATAATACTGCACCTTACAATCTCATCAGTGATGAAAAAGGATGACATTACTGTGTTAATTAGTGAATCAACTATGCCAACTGTAACTAATTGCAATTTGCTTTGCATTGTAAAACTTTGTAAGTAATGCTTTTGGCTGAAATTGTACTTGATTTAATGCATGTATTAATATTGCAGTTGAAAGTTAAAACAAACTAAACAGAATGAATGATTCACCGTAGGAAATGGAAGAAAACAATAGATTAGAGTGAATTATGAAATTACAGAACCATACTAGTGAAGTTGTGTCCAATTAGCCAAGTCTACAAAAACTTTGATGCAATGGAGTTTTTCCTGGGGGCCATTTTTTATTCTGGTGGTGATCTCAGTGAGCTCAGGCTTTGGCCTGTCTGTCAGTGCTGCACATCATATCTGATAGCAGCTTACGCAGGGGAATGATGGATCGATCATTGGTCAGATAGGAGAACATAAAATCGCCTGGGCGTCTGTATGTCTGCTGACCTTTTATTTCATAAAATCTCATATTCAGCTCGTCCTGAAAGAATTATAGAAACTGTCAATTTGCTTAAACTATTCTATATGGACAGAAATCACAAGTTTGGGGTAATTTAGACATTTCCTTGTTTTTGAAAGAAAAGCAAAAAATGTTGTCCATTAAAATAACATCAAATTGATCAGAAATAGAGTGTAGACATTGTTAATGTTGTAAAGGACTACTGTAGCTGGAAACAGCTGCTTTTGAATGAAATATCGACATAGGCCCATTATCAGCAACCATCACTCCTGTGTTCCAATTGTGTTAACTAATCCAAGTTTATGATTTTAAAAGGCTAATTGATCATTAGAAACCCATTTTGCAATTATGTTAGCACAGCTAAAAACTGTTGTCCTGATTAAAGAAGCAATAAAACTGGCCTGCTTTAGACTAGTTGAGTGTCTGGAACATTAGCATTTGTGAGTTCGATTACAGGCTCAAAATGGCCAGAAACAAAGAACTTTCTTCTGAAACTCGTCAGTCTATTCTTGTTCTGAGAAATGAAGGCTATTCCATGTGAGAAATTGCCAAGAAACTGGAGATCTCGTACAACGCTGTGTACTACTCCCTTTACAAAACAGAGCAAACTGTCTCTAACCAGAATAGAAAGAGGAGTGGGAGGTCCCGGTGCACAACTGAGCAAGAGGTAAGTTCATTAGAGTGTCTAGTTTGAGAAACAGACGCCTCACGAGTCCTCAACTGGCAGCTTCATTAAATAGTACTCACAAAACACCAGTCTCAACGTCAACAGTGTAGAGGCGACTCCGGGATGCTGGCCTTCTAGGCAGAGTTCCTCTGTCCAGTGTCTATGTTTTTTTGCCCATCTTAATCTTTTCTTTTTATTGGCCAGTCTGAGAAATGGCTTTTTCTTTGCAGCTCTGCTTACGCCTACGTAGACATTCCATAAAAAATCTGCCGTTTCCAGCTACAATAGTCATTTACAACGTTAACAATGTCTACACTGTATTTCTGATCAATTTGATCAATCAATCAATCAAATTTATTTTATATAGCCCTTCGTACATCAGCTGATATCTCAAAGTGCTGTACAGAAACCCAGCCTAAAACCCCAAACAGCAAGCAATGCAGGTGAAGAAGCACGGTGGCTAGGAAAAACTCCCTAGAAAGGCCAAAACCTAGGAAGAAACCTAGAGAGGAACCAGGCTATGTGGGGTGGCCAGTCCTCTTCTGGCTGTGCCGGGTGGAGATTATAACAAAACATGGTCAAGATGTTCAAATGTTCATAAATGACCAGCATGGTCGAATAATAATAAGGCAGAATAGTTGAAACTGGAGCAGCAGCACAGTCAGGTGGACTGGGGACAGCAAGGAGTCATCATGTCAGGTATTCCTGGGGCATGGTCCTAGGGCTCAGGTCCTCCGAGAGAGAGAAAGAAAGAGAGAATTAGAGAGAGCATATGTGGGATGGCCAGTCCTCTTCTGGCTGTGCCGGGTGGAGATTATAACAGAACATGGCCAAGATGTTCAAATGTTCATAAATGATCAGCATGGTTGAATAATAATAAGGCAGAACAGTTGAAACTGGAGCAGCAGCACAGCCAGGTGGACTGGGGACAGCAAGGAGTCATCATGTCAGGTAGTCCTGGGGCATGGTCCTAGGGCTCAGGTCCTCCGAGAGAGAGAAAGAGAGAAGGAGAGAATTAGAGAACGCACACTTAGATTCACACAGGACACCGAATAGGACAGGAGAAGTACTCCAGATATAACAAACTGACCCTAGCCCCCCGACACATAAACTACTGCAGCATAAATACTGGAGGCTGAGACAGGAGGGGTCAGGAGACACTGTGGCCCACTCCGAGGACACCCCCGGACAGGGCCAAACAGGAAGGATATAACCTTTAACCTATAACCTGATGTTATTTTAATGGACAAAGAAAGTGTTTTTCTTTCAAAAACAAGGACATTTCCAAGTGACCCCAAACTTTTGATCGGGAGTGTATATAAAATATATTTTATTGTGTATTGGTATGTTGTTTACCATATGTTCGATAGAGCAGTCACTCATATTCAAGATGCGTTGAAGGAGCTTTGTCATACGAAATGCTCTATTCTCATGGGAGCTGGTTATTTAATTCTGTGCCTGCAGAACGGTATCTGTTGTGGACAATAAAGCACAGCTTAACGCTTCTTATTATGCTATCTCTAATGCCCCACGGACTCAACTTTATTTAAAATCCTCTTAGGGGACAGACATTCCTCCATTCCTCCAGTACATTCCTCCATCATTCATGTGGGGCGTCAGGCGTGGCTGGACGGTTTCTTTCTAAGCTCCGACCGTTGGGACTAATTGCTGTGTGTTGTTGGCTAATTAAGGTATTAACGCAACAGTAATGAAAATCAATGAGAGAGAAGAGCCTCTGCTAGGCTGCTGTGCTTAGCCAGCCCAGATCACACAAACATATTTACTCTTTGGTTTAGTTTAGTTTATTCATTCAACCATTTAAAAAACAAGGACACATAAAACTTGAAAAAAGCCATACATGCACATGAATAAAATCATGGAGGATAACACAATAAAGTCTGGGACTTATTTCCATTGTGGTCCTCTTGAGACAGATGGCTAGGCAGGATCCAACATGGTTGCAGACAGTATGACAACAAGATAATAAAACCTAAAAACATAGAAGAAGAACATCATTGCAGTTGCATCGTAAGGTGCATATGGTGGTGGCTAGATAAATACATTTACCCCCAGCTAAATAAGACACGGATCAATATAAACAGCCTCAATGTGTTGACTTGTTCTGATTGCCTCCTAGTCTCCCTGCCAGCCTGCCTGCCTAGGTGCCAGTGACAGATGGGTGAAGGCTGGAGAGGAGACCAGTGTCTGACCAGTGTGTGCAGCATCAGGCGTCAGCCAGGCAACCTTGGATTTGGAGATTCTGTGACGTGATCTGATAAGCTGGGTCTGAGGGTCCTCGAGTGCTTTTGGGTTCAAAGCCACTGAAAAGGGAGCCTACTGCAACATGTCGACAGGGAACCTTTCAGACAAAAGGGAGTCAAATTGGAAAATTGGACCATTACATGCATTTCATGCATTTGCTTTGATGATGAAACCTTGAGTGTCACACCGATAGTGGCATAGAAATTATGCCATTTTTAATTTTCCAAAAACTCATCTTCAGAACACTCTCCTGCAATCCGCTTCACCAATTTATATTTATATAAAAAAGTATTATTTACCTCAGATCTGTAATCCTCCGAGAGGCTAGCCAGAAATTAGCCAGAAGCTAGCCGGGAGCTAGCCAGAAGCTGGTCCAGAAGCTACTCTGAAGCTGGTTCAGAAGCTAGTTAGCTTATTTACTGGCTAATCGTTAGTACTCATCTAACCACGGTTTGTGGTCATCGGCTGTCCTTTGGCTCGAGAATCTATCGCCAGTTTTGTACGGCGTGGTGCAGCGCAGCGCGGCTCGGAACGGAACATACCAGATTTCGGCCGCTGGCTCTGGACATCCATACCTGGATCTCACAGCTAGCTAGCTGCTATCCGTGTGACTATCGGCTTTCGTCGATTCCGGAGCTAACATCAATTGTTCCGGAGCTAGCCAGCTGAAGAGTTCCATCAATCACTCCTGGGCTGCAGTCACCTATCCGGACCCGTTTTGCTGCCTACGCGGAGCCCCACCGGGCCTTCACAGCTGGACTGCCGACGTTGTCTACCCGAGGGAATTGTCCGGCTGGCTCCTCCGGCGCAACGTTGCCTGGGCGCCCATCTGAGGCCTGCTAGCCGTTGGCTATCTTATCGGCGCTATCTGAATAGACAATCGGACAATTGTTTTTTTATTTTTTTTATTTGTATTTATTTTTCTTCTTGGGCCTCTATAACTATATCTATTGTTTTTATTTTTGTTGTTGTTGTGTGATTTGGATTAATCCCCTCTACCACACGGAAACCCACTAATCTACTGACGGAACGCAAGAGTTGGCTAATAACAGACCTCCATCCTATGCTAGCTTGCTCCTATGCTAGCTTGCTACCGATTTAGCTGTCTAAATCGCCGTGACCCCCAACCAACCTCTCCACTCACTGGACCCTTTTGATCACTCGACTGAGCATGTCTTTCCTTAATGTCAATATGCCTTGTCCATTGCTGTTCTGGTTAGTGTTTATTGGCTTATTTCACTGTAGAGCCTCTAGTCCTGCTCATTATACCTTATCCAACCTATTAGTTCCACCACCCACACATGCAATGACATCTCCTGGTTTCAATTATGTTTCTAGAGACAATATCTCTCTCTTCATCACTCAATACCTAGGTTTACCTCCACTGTATTCACATCCTACCTTACCTTTGTCTGTACATTATACCTTGATGCTATTTTATCACCCCCAGAAACCTCCTTTTACTCTCTGTTCCAGGCGTTCTAAACGACCAATTCTTATTGCTTTTAGCCGCACCCTTATTCTACTCCTACTCTGTTCCTCTGGCGATGTAGAGGTGAATCCAGGCCCTGCAGTGCCTAGATCCACTCCTATTCCCCAGACGCTCTCTTTTGACGACTTCTGTAACCGTAATAGCCTTGGTTTCATGCATGTTAACATTAGAAGCCTCCTCCCTAAGTTTGTTCTATTCACTGCTTTAGCACACTCTGCCAACCCGGATGTTCTAGCTGTGTCTGAATCCTGGCTTAGGAAGACCACCAAAAATTCTGACATTTTAATTCCAAACTACAACATTTTCAGACAAGATAGAACTGCCAAAGGGGGCGGTGTTGCAATCTACTGCAAAGATAGCCTGCAGAGTTCTGTCCTACTATCCAGGTCTGTACCCAAACAATTTGAACTTCTACTTTTAAAAATCCACCTCTCTAAAAACAAGTCTCTCACCGTTGCCACCTGCTATAGACCACCCTCTGCCCCCAGCTGTGCTCTGGACACCATATGTGAACTGATTGCCCCCCATCTATCTTCAGAGCTTGTGCTGCTAGGCGACCTAAACTGGAACATGCTTGACACCCCAGCCATCCTACAATCTAAACTTGATGCCCTCAACCTCACACAAATGATCAATGAACCTACCAGGTACCTCCCCAAAGCCTTAAACACGGGCACCCTCATAGATATCATCCTAACTAACTCACCCTCCAAATACACCTCTGCTGTTTTCAACCAAGATCTCAGCGATCACTGCCTCATTGCCTGCATCCGTAATGGGTCAGCGGTCAAACGACCTCCACTCATCACTGTAAAACGCTCCCTGAAACACTTCAGCGAGCAGGCCTTTCTAATCGACCTGGCCGGGGTATCCTGGAAGGATATTGATCTCATCCCGTCAGTAGAGGATGCCTGGATATTTTTTTTAAATGCCTTCCTAACCATCTTCAATAAACATGCCCCTTTCAAGAAATTTAGAACCAGGAACAGATATAGCCCTTGGTTCTCCCCAGACCTGACTGCCCTTAACCAACACAAAAACACCCTATGGCGTTCTGCATTAGCATCGAACAGCCCCCGTGATATGCAGTTGTTCAGGGAAGCTAGAAACCATTATACACAGGCAGTTAGAAAAGCCAAGGCTAGCTTTTTCAAGCAGAAATTTGCTTCCTGCAACACTAACTCAAAAAAGTTCTGGGACACTGTAAAGTCCATGGAGAATAAGAACACCTCCTCCCAGCTGCCCACTGCACTGAAGATAGGAAACACTGTCACCACTGATAAATCCACCATAATTGAGAATTTCAATAAGCATTTTTCTACGGCTTGCCATGCTTTCCACCTGGCTACTCCTACCCCGGTCAACAGCACTGCACCCCCCACAACAACTCGCCCAAGCCTTCCCCATTTCTCCTTCTCCCAAATCTGCTCAGCTGATGTTCTGAATGAGCTGCAAAATCTGGACCCCTACAAATCAGCCGGGCTAGACAATCTGGACCCTTTCTTTCTAAAATTATCTGCCAAAATTGTTGCCACCCCTATTACTAGCCTGTTCAACCTCTCTTTCGTGTCGTCTGAGATTCCCAAAGATTGGAAAGCAGCTGCGGTCATCCCCCTCTTCAAAGGGGGTGACACTCTTGACCCAAACTGCTACAGACCTATATCTATCCTACCATGCCTTTCTAAGGTCTTCGAAAGCCAAGTCAACAAAGATTACCGACCATTTCGAATCTCACCATACCTTCTCTGCTATGCAATCTGGTTTCAGAGCTGGTCATGGGTGCACCTCAGCCATGCTCAAGGTCCTAAATTATATCTTAACCGCCATCGATAAGAAACATTACTGTGCAGCCGTATTCATTGATCTGGCCAAGGCTTTCGACTCTGTCAATCACCACATCCTCATCGGCAGACTCGACAGCCTTGGTTTCTCAAATGATTGCCTCGCCTGGTTCACCAACTACTTCTCTGATAGAGTTCAGTGTGTCAAATCGGAGGGTCTGCTGTCCGGACCTCTGGCAGTCTCTATGGGGGTGCCACAGGGTTCAATTCTTGGACCGACTCTCTTCTCTGTATACATCAATGAGGTCGCTCTTGCTGCTGGTGAGTCTCTGATCCACCTCTACGCAGACGACACCATTCTGTATACTTCTGGCCCGTCTTTGGACACTGTGTTAACAACCCTCCAGGCAAGCTTCAATGCCATACAACTCTCCTTCCGTGGCCTCCAATTGCTCTTAAATACAAGTAAAACTAAATGCATGCTCTTCAACCGATCACTACCTGTACCTACCCACCTGTCCAACATTACTACTCTGGACGGCTCTGACTTAGAATACGTGGACAACTACAAATACTTAGGTGTCTGGTTAGACTGTAAACTCTCCTTCCAGACCCATATCAAACATCTCCAATCCAAAGTTAAATCTAGAATTGGCTTCCTATTTCGCAACAAAGCATCCTTCACTCATGCTGCCAAACATACCCTTGTAAAACTGACCATCCTACCAATCCTCGACTTTGGCGATGTCATTTACAAAATAGCCTCCAATACCCTACTCAACAAATTGGATGCAGTCTATCACAGTGCAATCCGTTTTGTCACCAAAGCCCCATATACTACCCACCATTGCGACCTGTACGCTCTCGTTGGCTGGCCCTCGCTTCATACTCGTCGCCAAACCCACTGGCTCCATGTCATCTACAAGACCCTGCTAGGTAAAGTCCCCCCTTATCTCAGCTCGCTGGTCACCATTGCATCTCCCACCTGTAGCACATGCTCCAGCAGGTATATCTCTCTAGTCACCCCCAAAACCAATTCTTTCTTTGGCCGCCTCTCCTTCCAGTTCTCTGCTGCCAATGACTGGAACGAACTACAAAAATCTCTGAAACTGGAAACACTTATCTCCCTCACTAGCTTAAAGCACCAACTGTCAGAGCAGCTCACAGATTACTGCACCTGTACATAGCCCACCTATAATTTAGCCCAAACAACTTCCTCTTTCCCTACTGTATTTAATTAATTTATTTATTTTGCTCCTTTGCACCCCATTATTTTTATTTCTACTTTGCACATTCTCCCATTGCAAATCTACCATTCCAGTGTTTTACTTGCTATATTGTATTTACTTTGCCACCATGGCCTTTTTGCCTTTACCTCCCTTATCTCACCTCATTTGCTCACATCGTATATAGACTTGTTTATACTGTATTATTGACTGTATGTTTGTTTTACTCCATGTGTAACTCTGTGTCGTTGTATGTGTCGAACTGCTTTGCTTTATCTTGGCCAGGTCGCAATTGTAAATGAGAACTTGTTCTCAACTTCCCTACCTGGTTAAATAAAGGTGAAATGAAAAATAAAAAAATAAAAAATGTTCTCAACAGTATACTGTGATAGATAATGATTAAGCATCTGCAAATGTATTTGGAGCAGGGTCGCTCTTGAATTACGGTGGCATTTGGGCATGCCACTTTGGAAAAAATGAACTTGCTTTTCAAGATTTGTATTTATTTAAATGTTTTTAGGTACATCTTCCCATTCTAAATCAACTAATGTGATAGCTTCTGTCACTTTATTCTTAGTTATGTACACTGCACAAAAAATATAAACTCAACATGTAAAGTGTTGGTCCGTGTTTCATGAGCTGAAATAAAAGTTCCAAAAATGTTCCATACACTCAAAAAGCTTATTTCTCTAAAATGTTGTGCAGAAATGTGTTAACATCCTTGTTAGTGAGCATATCTCCTTTTCCAAGATATTCCATTCCATCCATGTGGCTTATTAAGAAGCTGATTAAACAGCATGATCGTTACACAGGTGCACCTTGTGCTGGGGACAATAAAAGGCCACTCTAAAATGTGAAGTTTTGTCACACAACACAATGGCATAGTTGTCTCAAGTTTTGAGTGGGTGTGCAATTGGCATGCTGACTGCAGGAATGTCCACCAGAGCTGTTGCCAGAGAATTTCATGTTCATTTCTCTACCATAAGCCTCCTCCAATGTTGTTTTTGAGAATTTGGCAGTACGTCCAACTGGATAACTGGATAACCGCAGACCATGTGTAACCATGCCAGCCCGGGACCTCCACATCCAGCTTCTTCACCAGCGGGATCGTCTGAGACCAGATACACAGACAGATGATGAAACTGTGGGTTTTCACAACTGAAGGATGTCTGCACAAACTGTCAGAAACAGTCTCAGGGAAGCTCATATGTGTGCTAATTGTCCTCACCAGGGACTTGACCTGACTGCAGTTCAATGTCAATGGGCAAATGCTCACCTTTGATGGCCACTGGCAGGCTAGAGAAGTGTTTGCTGATGTCAACGTTGTGAACATAGTGCCCCATGGCGGCTGTGGGGTTATGGTATGGGCAGGCATAAGCTACGGAGAATGAAAACAATTGCATTTTATCAATGGAAATTTGAATGCACAGCAATACCATGACGAGACCCCGAGGCCCTTTTTCGTGCCATTCATCCGCCGCCATCACCTCATGTTTCAGCATGATAATGTCCCATGTCGCAAGGATCTGTACACAATTCCTGGAAGATGAAAATGTCCCAGTTCTTCCATGGCCTACATACTCACCAGACATGTCATCCATTGAGCATGTTAGGGATGCTCTGGATTGATGTGTGCGACAGCGTGTTCCAGGTCCCGCCAATATCCAGCAACTTCACACAGCCATTGAAGAGGAGTGGGACAACAATCCACAGGCCACAATCAACAGCTTGATCAACTCTATGCGAAGGAGATGTGTCGTGCTCATGAGGCAAATACTGACTTGCTTTCTAATCCACGCCCCTACCTTAAGGTGTTTGTGACTAGCAGATGCATATCTGTGTTCCCAGTCATATGAAATCCATAGATTAGGGCCTAATTTATTTATTTCAATTGACTGATTTCCTTATATGAACTGTAATTCAGTACAATCTTTGAGATTGTTGCACGTTGTGTTTATATTTTTGTTCAGTGTACATATCTACCTCAATTACCTCGTACACTTGCACATCAACTCGGTCCTGGCACCGTATAACCGCCACACCCGTGGTTACGTGTCATGACGGCAGTCAAATTCCATGTGACCGTTTAGTCACGGTAATTAGTCTTCTCCAAGCTCTGATGCTGCTGATGGTCATTAGTATCCTACCAAACTTGCTAACTGCCTGGTACTCAGCACTCTATTGTCCCTCTAATCGCTCTAATTTGCTCTGACATCAGTGGACATTTTATTGAAAAAATCTAATCAAACACTTCATGAGAGCCCATGAGCTCATGTTGCGCAACATTTCTAAAGACTATGCAATTGCATTGGTGACAATATTAACCTATCACATGTGAATGATATATTATCACTTGTTGTTTTTGGAATCATAGTCGCACACCTCATGTAGCTTAGCCCATAGGCCTGTATATTTTGAGAAGGTTTGTATCACAACTAAAGTGGCCAAATAACTTCTTAAAACTAAGCACATGAATCCGCTTTACAAGGGGTGTAGATCCTAACTGGCATACATAAGCAGCGGGTGAGTTTCAAGTTTGGGGAAGATCATTTTCACCATAAAAATGCACATTTATGATAAAAGCATTATATGCAAAATCCCATTTGCGGTCACCTTTGATAATGGTGTTTTCCTGTTAATGGAACATTCACGCTTATAGCCTACTGCCATGTACACATTGCTGCACTTATAATGTGAAGAAATAGCCTAATAGTTTATCAACATTTTTAGCTAAATGTTCTGATCTATTCCGTCAGCCTCATTGCGTAAAAAAGGTTTTTGATGCTAGTGGTTATATTAATTTGGGATCTATTGCATCCCACAACTGTCCCAGACTATGTTTGGAATATTTATTTATTGTACAGAATAGGTCAATTTTTGTACTATCGAGGATATTAGAATGACATAGGCTAGTGCTTTTGTTGTTCGTTAGGCCTACTCATCTTGTTGGCTGACAAAAAGTAAATGTGGACAGTTCTTCCAATATCTTCAATATGCAACACGGAATTGGATATGGACACGCGCAGTTGCATCCCGGATGTGTCTTCACTTGTAGCCTGTGAGAAAGACCCGATCACATAATGGAGAGCCATGTGAGTGAGAGGTGGTTCTGAGCAAGCAGCACTCAGGGAGAAGGGAATTATAGTTATTATATTAGGGAGAAGGGCACAACGGCACTGGCCTAAGGGCACAACGGCACTGGCCGCAAAAGGCATGGATTTTTTGGGGGGCATTACGGCCACACAAAGGGGAGGCAGCCGGAAAATTTGAGGCATTATCAAGTGCTTCTCATATTGTGAATGAGAGACTGATGAAGTGTGTACAGCCTGCGCAAAATAACAAAGTAGAGCTCAAGCCTTTCAAGCAACTTTTTTCAAATCATCATTGGAGTCGCATCATGCAGCCTTAGAATGTTAAAAATCTAAACATGTAGCCCAACATTTGTAGAACGAAGAAGTTAAATGAATAACTCTAAACTAAGCAAACAGGAGTACCTATTTCTTTGTTAACCGCTCAACATAGAGTAGCAGCCGCATGCTCTCACTCCCTCAAATTTTTTGGAGAAATCATCCTTTCATTTCTTTTCAGTTTGTTCAATTGAAATCTTCATACTATAGAATGATATAAATTAATGCCATAGAATTCTAAGCAAATCTTGTCTGCTAAATGAACTAGTGTAGCCCACAGCCATATGGCATAACCAGATCAGGACTAACATAAGGACAACTCAGAGTATGCTATTCTGTTCTTCTGAAATAGACTACATTTTCATCATATCATGTTTCTTTAGACCTGTCTAAAATAAACAATGGATTCATTGTGAAAGTGTAGGCTATACTACATGGATTTATTGTGAAGGTGTAGGCTATATTACATGGATTTATTGTGAAGGTGTAGGCTATATTACATGGATTTATTGTGAAAGTGTAGGCTATATTACATGGATTTATTGTGAAAGTGTAGGCTATATTACATGGATTCATTGTGAAGGTGTAGGCTATATTACATGGATTCATTGTGATGGTGTAGGCTATATTACATGGATTCATTGTGATGGTGTAGGCTATATTACATGGATTCATTGTGAAGGTGTAGACTATATTACATGGATTTATTGTGAAGGTGTAGGCTATATTACAAATCAAATCAAATCAAATAAAATTTTATTTGTCACATAAACATGGTTAGCAGATGTTAATGCGAGTGTAGCGAAATGCTTGTGCTTCTAGTTCCGACAATGCAGTAATAACAAGTAATCTAACTAACAATTCCAAAACTACTGTCTTGAACACAGTGTAAGGGGATAAAGAATATGTACATAAGGATATATGAATGAGTGATGGTACAGAGCAGCATAGGCAAGATACAGTAGATGGTATCGAGTACAGTATGTACAAATGAGATGAGTATGTAAACAAAGTGGCATAGTTTAAAGTGGCTAGTGATACATGTATTACATAAGGATACAGTCGATGATATAGAGTACAGTATATACGTATGCATATGAGATGAATAATGTAGGGTAAGTAACATTATATAAGGTAGCATTGTTTAAAGTGGCTAGTGATATATTTACATCATTTCCCATCAATTCCCATTATTAAAGTGGCTGGAGTTGAGTCAGTGTCAGTGTGTTGGCAGCAGCCACTCAGTGTTAGTGGTGGCTGTTTAACAGTCTGATGGCCTTGAGATAGAAGCTGTTTTTCAGTCTCTCGGTCCCAGCTTTGATGCACCTGTACTGACCTCGCCTTCTGGATGATAGCGGGGTGAACAGGCAGTGGCTCGGGTGGTTGATGTCCTTGATGATCTTTATGGCCTTCCTGTGACATCGGGTGGTGTAGGTGTCCTGGAGGGCAGGTAGTTTGCCCCCGGTGATGCGTTGTGCAGACCTCACTACCCTCTGGAGAGCCTTACGGTTGAGGGCGGTGCAGTTGCCATACCAGGCGGTGATACAGCCCGCCAGGATGCTCTCGATTGTGCATCTGTAGAAGTTTGTGAGTGCTTTTGGTGACAAGCCGAATTTCTTCAGCCTCCTGAGGTTGAAGAGGCGCTGCTGCGCCTTCTTCACAATGCTGTCTGTGTGAGTGGACCAATTCAGTTTGTCTGTGATGTGTATGCCGAGGAACTTAAAACTTGCTACCCTCTCCACTACTGTTCCATCGATGTGGATAGGGGGGTGTTCCCTCTGCTGTTTCCTGAAGTCCACAATCATCTCCTTAGTTTTGTTGACGTTGAGTGTGAGGTTATTTTCCTGACACCACACTCCGAGGGCCCTCACCTCCTCCCTGTAGGCCGTCTCGTCGTTGTTGGTAATCAAGCCTACCACTGTTGTGTCGTCCGCAAACTTGATGATTGAGTTGGAGGCGTGCGTGTCCACGCAGTCGTGGTTGAACAGGGAGTACAGGAGAGGGCTCAGAACGCACCCTTGTGGGGCCCCAGTGTTGAGGATCAGCGGGGAGGAGATGTTGTTGCCTACCCTCACCACCTGGGGGCGGCCCGTCAGGAAGTCCAGTACCCAGTTGCACAGGGCGGGGTCGAGACCCAGGGTCTCGAGCTTGATGACGAGCTTGGAGGGTACTATGGTGTTGAATGCCGAGCTGTAGTCGATGAACAGCATTCTCACATAGGTATTCCTCTTGTCCAGATGGGTTAGGGCAGTGTGCAGTGTGGTTGAGATTGCATCGTCTGTGGACCTATTTGGGCGGTAAGCAAATTGGAGTGGGTCTAGGGTGTCAGGTAGGGTGGAGGTGATATGGTCTTTGACTAGTCTCTCAAAGCACTTCATGATGACGGATGTGAGTGCTACGGGGCGGTAGTCGTTTAGCTCAGTTACCTTAGCTTTCTTGGGAACAGGAACAATGGTGGCCCTCTTGAAGCATGTGGGAACAGCAGACTGGTATAGGGATTGATTGAATATGTCCGTAAACACACCGGCCAGCTGGTCTGCGCATGCTCTGCTCATGGATTCATTGTGATGGTGTAGGCTATATTACATGGATTTATTGTGAAGGTGTAGGCTACATTACATGGATTTATTAGACTTTTTAAAATATAGATGTTCCGAAGGTCTGCAGTAGAAGCCAGGAGATGCTAAATGTGTTTATGTTAATTACCGTGAGACTGGCAGTTATTTGCTTGACAATCACCGGCTGATGAAATTTCATGACCACCACAGCCCTAGTGGTACCCCATGTACTGTATGTAGCCAAGTTATCCTCACTCATTGTGTGTCTATTATTACTTTTATAACATTTTTTTATGTAACCTATATTTAACTTGGAAAGTCAGTTAAAATTAAGAACAGATTCTTATTTACAATGACGGCCTAACACCGGTCAAACCCAGACAACGCTGGGCCAATTGTGCACCGCCCTATGGGACTCCCATTCATGGCCAGTTGTGATACAGCCTGGAATTGAACCAGGGTGTCTGTAGTGAGGCCTCTAGCACTGAGATGCAGTGCCTTAGACCGCTGCGCCACACAGGAGCCAGAGTGTTTAACTTTTCTATTATATATCTATTTTCTTCTCTCTGCATTGTTGGGAAGGGCCCATAAGTAAGCATTTCACTGTTAGTCCACACCTGTTATTTACAAAGCATGTGACAAATAGAATTTGATTTGAGCTTAAAGGGTGACTACACTTCCTGATTTGGCCTTCTTTTTCATCAATGCTCATTAACTTCATGACTGAAGACAAACAAGAGTTGTATTGGGGGTGTGGTTTGATGTGGGTGTTTCTTGGGTGTGTCTTTGCCATTCAATCCCAACAAACATGGCCAGTAGTGAGTACAATGAGGTAAGCTTTGCTAAGGAGTGAAGAAAGTTTTTGAGGACTTCTCCCCTTCTCAAGATGGTCAGCTAATTCAGTTTTATTAAAGATATTTATAACTAACCCAAGATAGTACATCTGTATAGTTTTAAAATGGGAGCAAATTAAGCATAGTGGGAAGAACAAGGAAGGAGGTGCTCAGAGATAAGCACGAGATAGCTACATCCTATTGGTGCGTTCTAGCATGTATTTTCGTATTTCTGTTATGGAACGTCTTCTGTGTGAAGTGCACATGTGCAGTAACTCAATTCGCTCTTGCACTCCTTGTAAATAACACACATTTTTAAAACTTTGGCAAGGGGCACTTCTACAAAACTTAGTGCACTCTGTTTCAAACAGGTTCTAGTTTTGGGAACAGAAAACTGTATTGAGATCAGCCTTTCCTTCTATTAGAAAATCAGCAGAATGTTGGCCCAGTTCCATCTCGCTCTACAGTTGAAGTTGGAGGTTTACATACACCTTAGCCAACTACATTTAAACTCAGTTTTTCACAATTCCTGACATTTAATCCTAGTAAAAATTCCTTGTCTTAGGTCAGTTAGGATAACCACTTTATTTTAAGAATGTGAAATGTCAGAATAATAGTCAGAATAATAGTTAGATATAAAATCATTCATCACATTCCCAGTGGGTCAGAAAGTTTACATAAAATCAATTAGTATTTGGCAGCATTGTCTTCAAATTGTTTAACTTGGGTCAAACGTTTCTGGTAGCCTTCGGCAAGCTTCCCACAATAAGTTGGGAGAATTTTGGCCCATTCCTCCTGACAGACCTGGTGCAACTAAATCAGGTTTGTAGGCCTCCTTGCTCACACACTCTTTTTTTCAGTTCCTGCCACACATTTTCGATAGGATTTGTGATGGCCACTCCAATACCTTAACTTTGTTGTCCTTAAGCCATTTTGCCACAACTTTGGAAATATGCTTGGGGTCATTGTCCATTAGGAAGACCCATTTGCGACCAAGCTTTAACTTCCTGACTGATGTCTTGAGATGTTGCTTCAATATATCCACATAATTTTCCTGCCTCATGAAGCCATCTATTTTGTGAAGTGCACCGGGTCCCAACTGCAGCAAGCACCCCCAAAACATAATGCTGCCATCCCGTGCTTCACGGTTAGGATGGTGTTCTTCGGCTTGCAAATCTCCCCTTTTTCCTCCAAACATAACGATGGTCATAATGGACAAACAGTTTATTTTTGTGCCATCAGACCAGAGGACATTTCTCAAAAATGTACAATCTTTGTCCCCATGTGCAGTTGCAAACCATAATCTGGCTTTTTATGGCGGTTTTGTAGCAGTGGTTTCTTCCTTGCTGAGAGGCCTTTCAGGTTATGTTAATATAGGACTCGTTTTACTGTCGATATAGATACTTTTGTACCTGTTTCCTCCAGCATCTTCAAAAGGTCATTTGCTGTTGTTCTGGGATTGATTTGCACTTTTTGCACCAAAGTACGTTCATCCCTAGGAGACAGAACACGTCTCCTTCCTGAGTGGTGTGAAGGCTGTGTGGTCCCATGATGTTTATACTTGCGTACTATTGTTTGTACAGATGAACGTGGTACCTTCAGGCATTTGGAAATTGCTCCCAAGGATGAACCAGACTTGTGGAGGTCTACAATTTTTTCTCTGAGGTCTTGGCTGATTTCTTTTGATTTTCCCATGATGTCAAGCAAAGAGGCACTGAGTTTGAAGGTAGGCCTCGAAATTCATCCACATCCAATTGACTCAAATGATGTCTATTAACCTATCAGAAGCTTCTAAAGCCATGACATATTTTCTGGAATTTTCCAAGCTGTTTAAAGGCACAGTCAACTTAGTGTATGTAAACTTCTGACACACTGGAATTGGGATGCAGTGAATTAGAAGTGAAATAATCTGTCTGTAAACAATTGTTGGAAAAATGACTTGTGTCATGCACAAAGTAGATGTCCTCACCGACTTGCCAAATCTATAGTTTGTTAACAAAAAAATGGTGAAGTGGTTGAAAAATGACTTTTAATGACTCCAACCTAAGTGAATGTAAACTTCCGACATCAACTGTATACTCTCCCACTGCTGGTCACTGGGCTTCCTCTCCTCACCTTATTTGGTGGAGTGAAAATTCCAACCGGATGCTTCAGATTTATTCATCTGGTGAAACATCTGACTCTGTTCTATCTGTGCTTCTATGTGTAGGCTAAGCCTGCGCTGACCTTGTGTTTAGCTGAGCTGACAGCAGCTAGCTAGCATAGCTTGGTGATAGCTCCAGCTGGCCATCCTACCTAGCTGATATTTCTCTGTCAAATCAGTTATTGCAAGATATTGTAGCAATGTGTTTCTTAAGATGCTCATTCTACAACACCTTGCTATGAAATTAGCTTTTAACTTGGTTTCATCACGTCATGTACACTGTAAATACATGTTAGCTGGTAAATGATATCAACTGCAAATTGAGTATGATTAGCTGTCCTAGAACACAATATTCTGTAACTGGCTAGTTTTGTCTCGTCTCTCCTTATGTCCGCTGTTAGATCTTTCCAGGGAGGACAAATCCCAGAACTGCTAATATCCCTACAACAGCTGTAGGCTACATGTGGACATTGCACAAACATCGCCCAGCTTGAATGAAAGCTCACGGCCCTGGGTCTGAACTCCTTCCTATGCAACTGGGTCCTGGACTTCCTGACGGCTGCCCCCAGGTGGTGAAGGTAGGCAACATTACCTCCTTGTCACTGATTCTCAACATGGGGGCATATCAAGGGTGCATTCTCAGTCCACTCATGTTTTTCCTGTATACCCACCACTGAGTGGCCTCAGACAGTTCCAAATCCATCATCGAGTTCGCTGACGACACAACGATAGTAGGGCTGATTACCAACAATGACGAGACAGCCTACAGTGAGAAGATAGATACTCTTGTCTGCATGGTGCCAGGAAAAACAACATCTCCCTCAACGTAAGCAAAACAAAATGTCTGATTGTGAACGTCATGAGGAACCGTCGTGTACACTTTCAATAACTTCAAATTCCTCGGCGTACACATCTCAGAGAAGATGAAATTGTCTAACCACACAGACACTGTGGTGAAGAAGGCACGACAGTGACTCTTCAACCTCAGGATGCTGAAGAACACCAGGTGTCGCAGGAAGGCCAAGAAGATTATCACGGACCACAGCCCCCCAAGCCATTCCCTGTTCTGTGCTCTTAAATCACTCAGACGCGGGCAGCACTGGAACATCATGGCAAAAACTGGAAGACTGGCAGATAGTTTCTACCTCCAGACCATCAGGCTACTGAATAGCCACCACTAGTGAGCTACCTTCTCCCCCCTCCCCCTGTTACTCCCCCTATGGATATTCCCCCCCCCCAACGGTCACTTACCTTACAAACTGCTCCCCCAATGGACATTTTACTCTGCACCCACCCCAACTACATTCATCACTGTTGCAGTTGTTTATACAGCACGAGTTAAAAGTTTGGACACAGCTACTCATTCAAGAGTTTTTCTTTATTTTGACTATTTTCTACATTGCAGAATAATAGCGAAGACATCAAAACTATGAAATAACACATATGGAATCATGTAGCAACCAAATCAAACCCTGGAATGAGTAGGTGTGTCCAAATATTTGACTGGTACTGTATGTATATTATAATTTTTGTATTTATATCACTTGGTCAGCACACCCGCTCAATGGTCATGCAGCTCCCCCTATGGTAATCCCCCCCCCCCAACCCCCTCAACAGTCTTTACTCTGCCTCCACCCCAATTGGCATGTACAGTGGGGCAAAAAACTATTTAGTCAGCCACCAATTGTGCAAGTTCTCCCACTTAAAAAGATGAGAGAGACCTGTAATTTTCATCATAGGTACACTTCAACTATGACAGACAAAATGAGAAGAAAAAAATCCAGAAAATCACATTGTAGGATTTTTAATTGATTTATTTGCTAATTATGCCTAAGACTGCTGTTCACTGACTAGTTGCCGTTTTGTCTCACAAGGGGTGAAGGTCGGATTTGCCTTTATCGTCGAAGGGATGAGCGTTACACTGAGGCCTGTACTCTGGAGCGGGATCAATTTGGAGGTGGAGGGTCCGTCATGGTCTGGTGCGGTGTGTCACAGCATCATCGGACTGAGCTTGTTGTCATTGCAGGCAATCTCAAGGCTGTGCGTTACAGTGAAGACATCCTCCTCCTTCATGTGGTACCCTTCCTGCAGACTCATCCTGACATGACCCTCCAGCATCACAATGCCACCAGCCACACTACTCGTTCTGTGCGTGATATCCTGCAAGACAGGAATGTCAGTGTTCTGCCATGGCCAGCGAAGAGCCCGGATCTCAATCCCATTAAGCACGTCTGGACCCTGTTGGATTGGAGGTTGAGGGCTAGGACCATTCCCCCCAGAAATTTCTGGGAACTTGCAGGTGCCTTGGTGGAAGAATGAGGTAATATCTCACAGCAAGAACTGGCAAATCTGGTACAGTCCATGAGGATGAGATGCACTGCAGTACTTAATGCAGCTGATGGCCACACCAGATACTGACTGTTACTTTTGATTTTGACCCCCCCTTTGTTCAGGGACAAATTATTCAATTTCTGTTAGTCACATGTCCGTGGAACTTGTTCAGTTTATGTCTCAGTTGTTGAATCTTGTTATGTTCATACAAATATTTACACATGTTAAGTTTGCTGAAAATAAACACAGTTGACAGTGAGAGGACTTTTCTTTTTTTGCTGAGTTTATATGTTAATTCCCCAAATTACTGAAGATTCCGGTAAATTGTGGTAAATTACTGATAGCTTTGCAACATTACGTCTGCAAAAAAATAAAAGATTAGATAAAATGAAATTATTAATGAGCTGGACAGTCAAGCAACTGAATGTAGATCCATTGTCATTTCTACACACTTTCGATTTGTTGTTAGTCATTTTTAAGTATATTGAGTTCGTTTTTTAATTTTTTAACATCTTTTTTACTCAAACCACCTATGGGCCGGGTTGAATTCCCCTCAAGGGCCGGATCCAGCTGGATTGAATCCAGCTGTTTGAAACAATGGATAAACATAACGTTTTGCAGTAAATAACTTGCATTATGTTCTATCATTGATAAACAGTTCACTATAAACCAAAACATGTATGACTTGTAAATATTAGTCATTTAAAGTGTGTTTCATGGTTGCAAAGGCAAGGGACGTAAATGTCCCCGCAATTCAAGAATGACCGATCAGCAATGAAATGTCAATGGTGAAGGCCCCTTTGTTTTCCTGTAAATGCCACTGGAAATTGGTTAGTAATTGTTTGCTTTGAATACAATGTCATAGTCTATTGGACACAAAAAGCAATGTTTTAAGTGAAAGATAAGTGCAGTAAATATAAAAAGACGAAATTCAAAAGCCATTTCCTGGTTGCAAGTTTATTAATAGTTTGCCTAATTTCAGTTTAGGTGAAAAAAAAAAGGAAGTATATAAACTCTCTAAACCGCTGTGAAATATCGTTTCCATAATCAAAAAGATTGTATTTTCAGCTGTTTGAAGCTGGTGTACAAAACCGAAATTAAAAGAAGCAAAAACAACAAAAGGAAAAGGAAGCATAGAAATAGTGACATAGAACATATATACCATAGAACAGCTCTATCGCTTCTTATACTTGTTTTCAATTAGAATGACAGATCTATAACTCACATTTCTAAGTTAATTATGTTGGGTCGCGCAAAAATTACATATTGCAGCTTAACTTTTAAACAGACCATGTAGCAGCTGTTGTAGCTGTGTGCGTTGGGAAAACCTAGTAACGCGCTTGGTGCTGGAAGGAAAGCCCTGAACAACAACGTGTGGCGCTTGGTAACACTTCGGCACCATGGACAGCGCAGGTGCTATGTGCACTGAAAATAGCACTGGTCGGTGTAGAGCCGTCTCAATAGGCCCACAGTTCGCCAGGTTGGAAAGTCTGAAACTCAACACCAGCATATTGCTTAGAATAGGTTCACAGTTCAATGTATTACAAGGAGATTTTCTAAAATCCCTATTTCTACGTTTCAAAAAGCCCTCTGCAGATTTTTTTTCCCCCCTGCTTAAAAGAACAAGCAATACTGAAAGTGTATCTGGTGGGCTGTGAATTAGTAGTGCGAGTAATCTCCCCCTTGCGGCACCATGGCGTCTCGTGGGGGATCATTATTCTCCGCGTGGTAAAGTGGTGGGTTGGGAGGCAGTTCTTAATGATTTCTGTAGACTTCAAGAAGGCTAGACAATTATATGAGCTCATATAATCTATAAGAGCTAATAACTCATGACTTTAGCATTAATTGCAATTAGTTGAATGTTTTGGTTGGTGATTCATACCTTTACTAACGTTTTAATATATTGACAGTGAAGTGTATTATATGCCTGCCTGAGTAGTTGATAATTTTAGTAGATAGGTGTTAATTAAGTGTTTAGAAGAGCGACAATCCTATCAGTAAAGTGTGATATCAAACATATTTTAAGCCAAAAATAATATATTTTACTTCAGAAACAAGAGCAGGGCTAATTATGAATCTCAGGTTTCAGCATTAATGAATTATACGTCTAACTTCCTTACTCCGCAAAGTCAAGGTGAATTTGCATCACAAGGTAACATTATCCCCCAGGCTATTTAATCGTGGCACTCAAAATAGCCAAACGGGATTATACAGTAATAGGGCAGATGTGCCAAATTACATCTCTCTCCCTCCCTCCTTCGGTCCCGCTCCCATCCAAAGGACTAACACCCCTCAACGCCCACGCCCCCCCATCTCCCCCTTTTTCGTCGCTGATTTGAATAGCCGGACTCTGCAGCGCGCATCTGCGCTCTTTTGTTCAGTAGCGCTTGGCTTCTGGGGAAGTGAGCATCGTTCTCACTCGGATCACTTATTGTCTGCCTCTCTTCTCTCTGCGTGATAGGATGGACACCAACTAGGCTATACACTGAGAGATATCCTGTTTTTGTCTTTTGGACCTCTCCTAAACCCGATTCGTTCGTTTTTTTCCTGCACTTTATACAGTTTTGGTGCGGCTTGATGGTTCACCTCTGACTGTGGCTCGCAAATAACCGAACACCTGCAACGGATCAGACCAACGTTCCTCAGGCGGTATCGCTCTACATTCCTGAGGACTTGACAGAGACACCAGAGCAGCCCACCTCCTAAAAGGTGAGAACAATGTGTATTACTGTTAAATAGCCTATTCTAGTATGTTACATTACGATTAGTCTTTTTGGAGTCGCTTAATAGGAAGCTGGAGAAACCGCTATCTTGGTTCGTCGTTATCATGTAGAATAGTCTACAGTAAGTAGCTCAATAAGGATTAGGATAGGATATCTGCACAAGACAAAACGAGCTATATGGACACGCATTTTCTACCGCTGTATTTAAATGTTAGGCTATGCATGTCTTGAAAATGCTTCAGTATTTAGTTTTCCATGTGAACATTGGCCTATCACCACACTCATGGTCCCCCCACACTTGTATTTGCTGCCTTAGAGCTAGGCTATGTCATTTGAATTACTAAATTGTCATCATGGTTTTAATTTCAAATGTAATTTTATTATAAAAAGTTTTAGCCATGCTTTTACATGATTTAACCCTTTCCAATCATGTTATAACATATGTAGAATCATTGTTGATACCACAATTAGCCACTCTTAGCTAAGAGGAAAAGTTCATGCTTGACTGAATGATATTTGAAGACTGATACTTGTCTGTCCCTTTATCATTTAACTGTCATGTGTGAATAATCTCTGCTTTGCGTGAAGTTGTGGTCTGCAAAGTCACCGCCATCACCACGGTGCGACAGAAAATGTGTTAATGTGTTTAAGTGTGACACATTTAGAGCAATTTAAGGGGATGTTTTAATAGCTTATCGGCTCTCTTATAAAGCCACTTAATTGTTGACGAGTCAATTAAAAGAACATCGACCTTGACGAAACCAACCGGATGAGAATCTGAGCAAGCTTGAGTAGAGTAGAAATTCTGAGTAGAGATTCTAGTCTTTCATAAAACCGAGACCTTCCATTTAGTATGATATGGTACGTTTTGTATGGTATGTATTCATTTGTGGATGTCAATCATCCATTTAGTATGATATGGTACGTTTTGTATGGTATGTATTCATTTGTGGATGTCAATCATCCATTTAGTATGATATGGTACGTTTTGTATGGTATGTATTCATTTGTGGATGTCAATCATCCATTTAGTATGATATGGTACGTTTTGTATGGTATGTATTCATTTGTGGATGTCAATCATCCATTTAGTATGATATGGTACGTTTTGTATGGTATGTATTCATTTGTGGATGTCAATCATCCATTTAGTATGATATGGTACGTTTTGTATGGTATGTATTCATTTGTGGATGTCCATCATCCATTTAGTATGATATGGTACGTTTTGTATGGTATGTATTCATTTGTGGATGTCCATCATCCATTTAGTATGATATGGTACGTTTTGTATGGTATGTATTCATTTGTGGATGTCAATCATCCATTTAGTATGATATGGTACGTTTTGTATGGTATGTATTCATTTGTGGATGTCAATCATCCATTTAGTATGATATGGTACGTTTTGTATGGTATGTATTCATTTGTGGATGTCCATCATCCATTTAGTATGATATGGTACGTTTTGTATGGTATGTATTCATTTGTGGATGTCAATCATCCATTTAGTATGATATGGTACGTTTTGTATGGTATGTATTCATTTGTGGATGTCAATCATCCATTTAGTATGATATGGTACGTTTTGTATGGTATGTATTCATTTGTGGATGTCAATCATCCATTTAGTATGATATGGTACGTTTTGTATGGTATGTATTCATTTGTGGATGTCCATCATCCATTTGTATGATATGCTATGAATTACAATTCGTATGATATGTTACAACTTGTAATTTGTATAATATGTTAGGAATTTGCAGTATGTATGATATGTTACGAATTCCAATTTTATGAGATTTACATTAGCTAGGTGGCTACTGCTAACATTAGCTGCGTGGCTAAAGTTAGCTAGGCTAGTAGTTAGGATTGGGGATTAGGAGTTAGGTTAAAGAGTTAAGATTATGGTTAGGGGAAGGGTTATGTTACATTCTAAGTAGTTGCAAAGTTGCTAAAATGCTAAAGTTGTCCATAATGGGAATCGAACACACAACCTTTTGGTTGCTAGAAGTTTGAGTTATACTCCTACCCATCCACCCTGACCAACCACCCTCCTCTCGTTTTGGCCTTAAAGATGCACTATGCAGAATTCACTCTGACCATTTTCTGGTTGCAAAAATTCTAATAGTTTGCCTAATTTCAGTTTTTGTGACAAAACAAGCAAGTATAGTGTAAAGAATCATTGTACCACCTTAACAGCTGTGAAATGTATTTTCCACAACCCAAAATATTGTATATTCAGCTTTTTGTAGCTGGTGTACAAAACCGAAAGTAAAAGATGCAAAAGCGAAAGCGAAAATGGGAAGCATAGAAATAGCGCACATAGAACAGATATACCGCGTCTTGGACTTGCTTTCAATGAAAATGACATCTATAACGCACATTTCTATATGAATTTGGTCCAGTCGCCCCAAAAAGTTACATATTGTATCTTTAAGTGACCTTCTGTCCTATGTAACCATACCAAATGTAACATACCATACTAATTTGGGTGTCCCGAATTCACATTTGCTATGCTACGTCTAGTCTATGACAACAGGCTGTGTGAAGTCGACTACCAGGGAGCCCTGTCTGTAAATCCTGAAGCAATGACAACTAGCTAGCCGAAATGGAACCCGAGACGTTATCTTTGATGGCACTCTGTCAAACATGGCTGTGTGTTGGCTGGCTGTGTGTTTGTATACTTTTTGCTGCCTGAAAACAAACAACTCCTGTCTCCTGCTCAAACTGATAAAAGTGCGTGCCCGAGTGCTGGTGGAGGTTGTTGCGTCAGACTCCAACATGCCTTTGCGTCTGACAAAGATATGATGCAGCTGAACAGCATAGGCTACATATGTATTTTCAGTGTTATATTTTCAAAGCGTGTCAGAAAGAGAAAGCGCCAGAGGCAGGAGGGATATGCTGGTTGATAGACTGTAGGGAGAGGGGCCTTGTCACGTAGTGACATTGGGGACATCAAAACACCTCAACTGCTGTGCTATTCTTTTTTCCCTTCACTTGGTTGAGCAGTCATATGTGTACATGTGCGCATGGAAAATCGTTCCGCCCTGTCACTGACCCGTGTTGGGGGCCATCAGTTCCCTGTGTTTCCTGGGTGGCACCTGTGGAAACTGGAACGATCCCTAAAAAAAAGATGATGAGCTCTAATCCTGTTAGTGAGACAGGCACCGATCTATCTATCTCTCTTGTCACTGTCTCTCTCTCTTTCCTCTCTCTGTCTCTCTCTTTTTTTCTGTCTTTCTCTCTCACTCTCCATCTCTCTGTCTTTTAAATCGTATCTTCCATTGTCTCTCTGTCTCTCTCTCACTCTCTTTCTCTCTAAATTCAGTTTCAGTTCAAATGGCTTTATTGTCATAGGAAACAAAGCAAGTGAAATAGACAAGAAGTAAAAGGGAAATAAACAATACAAATTTCAACATTAAAACAGTAAACATTACAGTAAGCATTACACTCACAACAGTTTCTAAAGAATATTGTCATTTCAAATGTTATATTACTGGGAATGTTGTAACAATGTGCAATAGTTGACGTATGAAAGGGAAAATAAATCAACATATGTAGGTTGTATTTACAGCGGTGTTTGTGTGTTTGTACTCCACTTGTTGCCCTTTTCTTGTGGCAACAGGTCACACATCTTGCTGCTGGGGTTCCACACTGTGGTATTTCACCTAATAGATATGAGAGTTTATTAGGATTGGATTTGTTTTCAAATAATTTATTGGTCTGTGTAATCTGAGGTAAATATGTGTCTCTGATATGGTCATACAGTTGGCAGGAGGTTAGGAAGTGTAGCTCGGATTCCACCTTTTGTGGGCAGTGAGCACATAGCCTTTCTTCTCTAGAGAGCCAGTTATGCCGATGGCGGTCTCTCTCGATAGCAAGGCCATGCTCACTGAGTCTGTACATAGTCAAAGCTTTCCTTCATTTTGGATCAGTCACGGTGGCCAGGTATTCTGCTACTTTGTATTCGCTGTTTAGGGCCAAATAACATTCCATGCTCTGTTTTTTGTTTTTTGTTTCCAATGTGTCAAATATTTTTTGTTTTTGTTTCCTCATGATTTGATTGGGTCTAATTGTGTTGCTGTTCTGGGGCTCTGTAGGTCTGTTTGGGTTCGTGAGCAGAGTCCCTGTACCAGCTGGCAGAGGGGACACTTCTCCAAGTTCATCTCTCTGTAGGGTGAGGGCTTTGTTATGGAAGGTTTGAGAATCACTCATATCAGTTATCCCTCTCTCTCTCTCTATCCCCCTCTCTCTCTCTCTCTCTCTCCAGGTT
This sequence comes from Oncorhynchus mykiss, assembly GCF_013265735.2. Classification (NCBI taxonomy): domain Eukaryota; kingdom Metazoa; phylum Chordata; class Actinopteri; order Salmoniformes; family Salmonidae; genus Oncorhynchus; species Oncorhynchus mykiss. The sequence continues at coordinate 20,838,312 of NC_048565.1, read as the reverse complement.
GAAAGGCTAGCTTGCTGACACCACTAAACTAACCTCAATAAAGGTGTTCTGTGGCACTGCTAATTCGGTTGCTGCTCCATTTTTCTTCTTTTCACCAATGCATAACAGAGAGTTAGCGGCACACTGCTCCACGGTGGCTGTTTTCCAAAGATGCCAACGAGTGCCAAAAGCTGCTGAGAAATACTGTCATCACAAGGGGCTGAAAAACAGATTGGGGAGAATTCACAGTATTATCTGCTTTTGCATGGGTTGATTCGCTCCGTCTTTCAATAATGTGCCGCCCTGCTCGGCTGCTCACAGCTTAGCACCGACACTTGTAGCGAGCGACGTGAACGCAGAGAATTCAATTTTGCACTTGAGTAGCATCCTTGCCAATGAAATAGCGTTTTTTTTAGGTTTCACTCATGTAGTAAATTAATATTGACTTAATGAAGCAGCCTCTGGCTGTTGAATTAACAAAATCACTCCCAAACTTTTTCTTAGGAACATGACAAACTGCAGGGTATCCAAATGGCTGCAGAGGGTTCAGATGGTCAATGGTGCCGGTCAGAATTCCTGCTGAAAGCAATACCCCATTCATACATGCAGTACAAAATGGTGCTTATTATTGGTTGTGGTGGGATAGGGCGTTATGCCGACAGGCACAAAGACTAATTTAGAGACTTAGACAGCCCTGATCCAATTAATCAGTGCAAATGCTCACAGCAGCCTCCATGTAACATTAATTCTGTGAGTGTGTTTGTTTGTGTGTGTGATCACTGTGCATGTTTGTGTACGTGTGTGTCTGCATACTCATGTGTGTGTGTGCTGGGGGCACATAGCCTTTCACATAATGCCACTTTAAGAATATTTACACATCTCGCATTACTCATCTCATATGTATATACTGTATACTATATCCTTCACTATCTTTTCTTTACTATCTATTACATCTTAGCTGCTCTGTCACTGCTCATCTATATATTTTATATTTATATATTCTCATCCCATTCTTTTACTAGATTGTGTGTATTATGTTTTGTTGTGGAATTTGTTAGATATTACCTGTTAGATACTGCTGCACTGTAGGATCTAGAAGCATAAGCATTTCGCTACACTCGCAATAACATCTCCTAACCATGTGTATGTGACCAATAAAATTTGATTTGATTTGCTGCTCTGGCTTTTTGCCAGTCTCTCCCTCCTATTGCCAGAATCCCAGAGACGTTTCATCACCTTAATGAACGTGGGGCCTGTCAGGAGAATCTCAGGCTGTTCTCAAGCCTCTGGCCTGGCAGAGCAGAGTTGAGGTGTACCTGAGCTGTAGCAGGCTGTTGGCTTTCATTTGGCGTTAGCAATGCTCTGGCATTAACCACTTTGGCTAACCACAGTGTCAGGCTGCAGGCACAGATGTGCCATTGGCTAACCACAGTGTCAGGCTGCAGGCACAGATGTGCCATTTGCTAACCACAGTGTCAGGCTGCAGGCACAGATGTGCCATTGGCTAACCACAGTGTCAGGCTGCAGGCACAGATGTGCCATTGGTTAACCACATACAGACAAGGGCGAGCAGCCAACAAGGCAGCGAGGGGTTACCAGATAACTCTAAGCAGACACAGCTTGTGAATATTCATTGGAGTAACAGACCCCGAATGCATAATTCAATGTGGGCATTTTGCCTATTAAACACCATCAATAAATCATGACATCTAGTAACTGTTTTTCTCTTTTAATGTGGAGCACAAATGGGCTTCTTCAAAGATTGGGGATTGAATATCTTTCTCCCCTCTCTTACTTCGTGACCATTTTGGTTGGATGCATCCATGTTTAGTGATATGGCTCAGGTGGCGAATTAAATGGTCTGTGTGCTGCTCAGGTTGGAATTGGATAGTGATTCTGACTGAAACCCATAGGGGAAGAATACTAGCTGTTTGTTTCACCAATTTGCTAGTGGTTTCTTATCTAGAACAGTTAATCCTCACATAGAGAGAGAAAGCAACCTCCCAAGGGGATCTGGAGTGTAGGAGGCTGCAGTGTTTTCAGCACTGTGACTGCTACAGGACCAAAGCTCTCATTGTCTCCGATGCTTCCTCAAGCACAGCAGAATCTGTTACTGCTAAATAGAGACAAGAGACGCTACACAGGAAAGGAGAGAGAGAGAAAGAGAGAAAAAGAGAGAGATACTTCAGGGTTTGAACACTGAATGGAGCCACTCCAAACTCTTTCTTCCCCTCCCTCCCCCTCTCATCTGCTTCTTATTGACTGAAGAGTGTGACGTGGTAGTGGATGGCACCATGACAGAGTTCTGGGCTCCCAGCCCTGGTATGTCCTGCCATCCAACAGACACCCATAAGCCTTTACACAGAGAACACTTGTCAAGGGTACAGATGGGTGAGGCATTCCTTCATGTCTTCAGAACACTTAGTTCCCAGAGAAGCTGTATGTTTTGTGAGTGGGTTGACTGGGGTTGTGTTTTGATATATGGGGAAAAACCAGGTCGTCTATATGATATTTTGGAAGATCTTAGAGAAGGAAAACGGTTGCCATAGCAGAGAGACGTAAAAGGAGTAACATACTGTAAGCTCTTCAAGCCCACATTACAGATAATAATTCCTGGGGTACTCCGCCTGTCACATTCTTTTTGAGTGCAGGTATTTCTGAAGCCCAGAGTCTGTCGGAAACCTATTAGAAGAAGCCCAACTCTAATCATATATCAATCTGCCTTGTCTGAGTCTGGGGGGAGACCAAGACAAATCGCGTTGGATTTATGGAAGAATGGAAGTAATGTAATTAATTTAATTCAAATCCCTCTCGGACCCCAGTTGTGGCGCCTCTCAATTTCTATTTGGCGGCTTTGTGAATGCAATCTGCCTGCTCGCTATCGGCTTGTGCTGCTATTGATATTAGTTATTAGTTTCTCCCCCTTGTGTAATTCAGAGATGCTCATTAACATGTTAAAAAGATACAGAAAGCTTTATGCGGCTTGCCTTAGTGAATCATTTCTCTTTAATGTGGTGGCTTCAAAAAAGCAGTAGAGGTGTTTTGTTCCTCATAGAAAATGTAATTAAGTTTTCATATTTTCCAGAACGAAACCCATTTTTTAATCCTCTTTCTCCGTCTGCCTTCCTGAAGGCAAAAGCTCAGAAGCTCATGTTTCTTGATTTTTTTTAGTTCTAATGCAATATATTTCATTATTATTTTCTCATTTCTACAGACTGATATTCTCACGATCAAGATTCACACTGAGATCAGGCTGATCCTATTTATTGTACTATTCTGTTAGTTAGTGTCCTGAGTCACCTTTCTGAACTGTATCTAGGTGGATTTAGTTAGTGTTTGTGTTGGGAGTCAACCTTGCAGTGATTGGAGAATTTGCGGGCTCTGTAGCAGAAGCTACCTGTCTGATATCAACAAAGCCTCTCCTGTACTGAGGGTATACTGGAATCGGCTGAGCTGGGCAGAATGAGCTACGGCAGCTTAGAAGAGGGCTGAGGTTAAAGCACACTTCCCCTGTAGATGGTGCACATGTACACACACACACACACACACACACACACACACACACACACACACACACACACACACACACACACACACACACACACACACACACACACACACACACACACATACATACACACACACACACACACACACACATACATACTGTACATAAAAACACACACACTGTTTCAGGTGATTAATGGCTGTTCTCTGGTGTGGAGAAGAGTAGTATAGAACAAGATGGCCTGCACACTGTTAAAGCTCCCAATTCACCTCTTTATTGACAACGTTTGGATCTGAAGCTGATCTTCGTTAGGAGGGGCCTCACATTCCTACTTTGGTCCTTCATCCACACTCTATACCCTGGAGGGCAAATCTCCATTGAAAACTCCAGCCGTTTGATTAAAGTTTCAATTCATAGGAGTTTATAGAGTTTATAGCAGGTCAAATGTCCAACCTGTAGACTTTGCAGTAGATCTGCATTCAGTAAGGAGATTGCCATTGCCCCACTAGAGTGGTTTTACATGGAAGACCCATTCTACTCCTTTAGATATGTGAGATTCTCTGTTCAATTTACTCATTGATGAAAGTGAGTGCAGAAAGGAGAGAGAGAAGAATAGAGAAAGAGAGAGAGAGTTTTTTCCAGTCAGGGTTGTGTGTAGAAGTGAATCTTGTTCCTTAAATGGAGGGTATAGGGACATCCATTTTTCAATAGTTGTCATGTTAGTGACGGGAAAATTGCACTTTGAAAATGTAATTTCCTTTCCCATTACTGTATCTTAGCAAGGGAGTACAAACAGGCACATATCAAAACCCATTTGTTTGCTGTGTTACCATTTTAGGAAAGAAACATCTGCAAGTCAGTAACCGAGAAGAACATTGAGAGAACACACACACACACACACACACACACACACACACACACACACACACACACACACACACACACACACACACACACAGACACACACACACACACACACACACACACAGACACACACACACACACACACAGACACACACACAGACACACACACAGACACACACACAGACACACACACAGACACACACACAGACACACACACAGACACACACACACACACAGACACACACACAGACACACACACAGACACACACACAGACACACACACAGACACACACACACACACAGACACACACACACACACACACACACACACACACACACACACACACACACACACACACACACACACACAGACACACACACAGACACACACACAGACACACACACACACACACACACACACACACACACACACACACACACACACACACACACACACACACACACACACACACACACACACACACACACACACACACACACACACACACACACAGAGAGAGAGAGATAAACTGAGGAAAAACCTTGTTTCTATGTGTTGTCTCAGAGTGATGCATTTGTTAAACAATCAGCGTTTAGATGTGCCACACAGAATCTTTGCAGTCAACTTCTCCTCAGTGATTTGAATTGCTTTTCAGTTTTGTTTGACAAATTTAGACTGGTGTGGTTGTAACCAATTCCCTTTTGTAAATAACTATCATCCTGCAGAATAACAGAGGAGGGGAAATGCAGAAAAGACAGAGAGAGAAGCAGTCCAGAGATGGGGCTGGGTTCTGTTTGCACTGATTTGCAAGGATAATCTGTTATTTAGAAGAGAATATATGGTCTAAAGTGTGTGTGTGTGTGTGCATGTCCCCGTATGGGTGTGTGTATCTGTATGTGCATGCTTACTTATGTGTGTATGTCACAAAAATACAACATCTGTCAGCATCAGCATAAGTGTTGCCCCATGCCAACCCAAACCCTCCATAACCCCACTCTTCCCACCGCTGGGCATTCCTCCCAGAGGGGTATCCCTGCACCCCTCTCTGCCCCCCTACCCTCTGATCCAGTGTGTGTGTGTCCCAGGTAGCACGTCTCTCCCCTGGCAGCCGACTGTGTGGCAGCATGGCCCCTGTCCACTCAGCTGTAATTAACAGGCTTTTATGTCTGTTTGTCTGGCTGGAATCACCTCTAGTCAGCAGCAGTCAATGCCTGGGTCCAGCAGGGTTTGTCTGGCAGCTGGTCACACATCATGCACGCACGCACGAACGCACACACACACACACACACACACACACACACACACACACACACACACACACACACACACACACACACGCGCTATGTGTCTGAGTGTGGGGGCTGCACCGACGACCCACTCTCTGTTCAGATTGATTTGAGAGCCCTCCCAGTGAAGGATGCCTCTTTGCTCGACACCACTATTAGCTGGGTCGTTGATCACTGGCTGCTGTCACTAGAGCCACTAGAGCTAAAGTACCAGGCCAGTAGTAGGAGCGTGTAGGCAGCAGCCCTGCACTGTAGTCGCTCAAATTGGTTGTCCAGCTGAAGTAATGTCCAATCCTCTCAGGAAAATACAAAACAAGAGAGAGTAAGGATCTGATATGGAATCCCCAGTCTGCTACGTCGAGGCTTAATGGTGTCAAAATGGCCCCTTATTTTTTTCCTCTTTTGTCCCTTTCCTTTAATGTATCCAAGCCCCATCACCACCACCACCACTCTCCTTCCCCCAGCCTCTTATTTCTCCTCCATCCACAGTCTGTTTTGTTTAGCTGCAGGCGGCTGGCAGAGCTCTAACTGGGCGTCATCTTGTTTGGCCTTAGTTGTTTTGACAGAGACTGATCAGAAGCAGTCAGAACTCCCCAAAACACCTCTCCAGCGAGTACCAGAGGATAGCATGGAGGAGAGCCATTAGCTGACTGGCTTCTCTGGGCTTCTGAAGGAGTCAGGGTTGGGGATAGCACTGTCTGTCTACCAGTCTGGAATGGTATGCTAGCATTCGCCTCAATGGTCTTTAATGAAAAAGTGCTGGAATGAAAAAGATGAGCAGAACACCTGAATGCGTCAGATGTAAAAGCAGAGATAGGTTAAGATACTGTAGGATTTGCCATCACTCAATTAGAATTCAGCTGCTTGCATGTGCCATGACATTGGCCTCTTTGGGTATAGCAAGCCCATCCCCCTCTCCCTGCCTCCCCCTTGCCTCCTTCAACTAGGCTGTTTTGGTCAGAGGTCGTAAATTCCTGAGAAGACCCTGCCACATGACCACATAGTAGAGAGAGGGTCAACTTTCATAGAGGACAAAGGAAATCCTTCCACCTCACAGAACTTGAGGTGCAAACAAATGTCATGTTCCGGAGAAAGTATAAAAGATCTGTGAAGAATCCAGCTACAAACTGGTCCGTTTGTCACAACTTGGGAAAGCTCATGGGAGATGGTGTGGAATCACCACACCATAAGCTCATATAACGCTGTTTATATAATAGCCTCAAATATGAGGTTTACATCTAATTGTTGTATAAGATGAATGAGTGAGTATGATACTGTTTGTATAATTGTGTAATATGATTGTGGACTGTTTAATGAAGAAAAATACAATTCCCTTTTGATTTGAACTAAATCAGAGGACCGCCCCTGAGCCCAGTTAGGGTCAGACATCCTGGGACAGCCTTTTCTGCCATTCCCAATAAAAACCCCACTCCGGTTTTCGATCAGCAGACTGAGCTTACCTCAATTACGAGATGGCTAAAGGTTGCAGGCCATGTTTCTCTCAATCACGGGAGTACAAAGGTTGTAGACCATTGCTGAATCTTTTAACCATACCACGTGGTTAAACTCTTAGACTATCGATACCGACAGAATGAGAACAAGTCTTTGATATTAATTACTAGTCGTCAGCTAGGAATTCGGTATCATTGAACGTGAAGAACGACAACCGTCGAAACATCCATTCTATAATCAATGTCACTCCCCTCTAACCACGAACAATCCCCTCTAACCACAACCTAGAGAGAGAGGGAGAGAGACGGACAATTCTACAAAAGACACAAACCTTTCACCAGCGATCAAGACGATACACTGAGCGTAAATATATATATTGATTGCAATTGTTCCCGAATGAGTGAGCGTTCATGTGCAAAGGATTAGCATTTCAATTGTTATAGTTATAATTATCACTCTGTAGTGACTTCTTAGTCGACCCCCACTTCCCCTTTTGTCTAACAAGCCGCCATGCCGGTTTAGCCAACAAGGGCACATCCTGCCAATCATTACATTTACCTTGTTTGTTTATGCATTTCTGTGAATTACTTAGTTAGTAATAAATAAATTATTTAAGATCATTGATGTATGGTTGACTCATGGTGAAGACTGGGTTCGTGCAGATAACCAACAATTTACAACGTTTGGAATGAGACTAACGTGAGGTACAGTAAATAATTCATTAATTCGAAGACTAATTGATCAGATAAAATATCTGAAAAGTTATTTTAGGAAATGATAACTTTGTAATCTGAATATTTTTCCTTGGTGCCCAGACTTCCTATTTAATTAGTTACGTGATTAATCAGTTGATCGTGTAATAACTAATTACAGAGAATATTTGATAAAAACTATAAGTCTTCAGCTAATGATAGTAAAGTCACCACCCAAGGAAAGCTTTTTCTCAAAGAGGATGAAGAAATACATCTGCACTGTGGTCATAAAGTCTCTCCTGTGATTTATTAAGACAACATTGCATCAGACCACAGTGGTTGGGGATATGAAAAAAGTGCCGGAATAAAGTTAAAAAAGCTGAATGTGCAGGACTGTGTTCCTCTGCTGTTCCTCACTGGCTTTAAAACCTCTTTGGTCTAGGCGTGCCGCCAGCGCCCCACCTCGACAACATACAGGGAAATTGCAGACGCGAAATTAAAAAGACAAAATTCGAAATATTAAACATTCATGAAAATACAAGTGTCTCACATCGTTTAAAAGCCTAACTTCTTGTTAATCTAGCCGCTTTGTCAGATTTCAAAAAGGCTTTACGGCGAAAGCATACCATGCGATTATCCAAGGACAGCGCCCCGCGTACAAAAGCATTACAAACATTTTCCAAACAAACAGAGGCGTCACGAGTCAGAAATAGCGATAAAATAAATCACTTACCTTTGAAACTATTCCTCTGTTTGCAATCCCAAGGGTCCCAGCTACATAAAAAATCGTCGTTTGTTCGATAAAGTCCTTTATATCCCGAAAAAGTTAGTTTAGTTGGCTCGCTTGATTCATTAATCCACTGGTTTCCCTCGTTCAAAATGCATACAAAGGAATCCCAAAAGTTACCAATAAACCCCATCCAAATAGTCAAACAACGTTTCTAATCAATTCGCAGGTACCCTAATATGTAAATAAATTATACAATTTAAGACAGAGAATAGAATGTTCATTACCTGAGATAAATAACGAAGTGCGCGCCCTCATCCACGCGTGCCACAATACTACAGCCAAAATGGGAGCCACCTAGAAAAACTACAAATTCTAGCAAATTTTTCAAAAAACAAGCCCGAAACTCTTTCTAAAGACTGTTGACATCTAGTGGAAGCACTAGGAACTATCTGGGAGGTATTCCTTTGATTTTCCCATATACAGCCATTTCAATGAATGGTGATCTAAAAATAAAAAAACTCTGGATGGATTCTCCTCGGGCTTTCGCCCACCATATCAGTTCTGTTATACTCACAGACATGATTTCAACAGTTTTAGAAACTTTAGAGTTTTCTATCCAATACTACCAATTATATGCATATCCTAGCTTCTGGGCCTGAGTAACAGGCAGTTTACTTTGCGCACCTGAGTCATCAAAACTTCCGAATACTGGGCATTTTCAGGATGCAGACTGTGATTGTTTTATCCAGACTCCAGCACAGTAGTCTCAGTACCTCATCATGGCTTTCTCATCAGTCCCAACCAGTTTATGCAACATGAGCTTCCCGACCATAGCCGTGTCTCAAGCACCCCTTAGTTAGCATCTTTACAGCAACGAAAACATCATCCTGGCCCCCCTTCGCCCCTCTCTCTCTCCCTTCAGTCTTAATACCAGACATCAAGGACAAAACAGCACTCAAAGTGGCATTAGTGTCGGCACTTTATCCGTTGCAAACACAGGGCTTGATTACGCTATCCCATATTCCTGATCAACACAGCAGGAACATCGTAAATGCTCATCACATCACCCGGCTGCAATCAAAGCATTGTCATGTGTTATATATTACACAGTCTTTAATTGGCCGCTCTCGCTCTATGATTGACCAGCGCTGCAATTGCTGAAGCTGTTTTAAATAATGATGCCCTATCTAGCCTGGTCACAGAACTGTTTGTGCTGTCTTGCCAACTCCTATAGTCACTGTTGTGCAATGACCATAGGAGTTGTCGAGACAGGACAAGATGGTCTCCACGGTAGCATCTCTTCTCAGATGGAGAATGGCTGAACTCTTGTGCAGCAGCTAACTATTTTGCACCAACCATGCATGACGAAACTGGATGTCAATGTTTTTCAGTGAGTCCAAGACGGAAACTTCACCAAACCTAAAGGACGTTAAAAATGTATACAAAATAGTATGGCACCATGTTGGATATTTTACCTTTATTTAACTTGGAAAGTCAGTTAAGAACAAGTTCTTATTTTCAATAACAGCCTAGGAACAGTGGTTTAACTGCCTGTTCAGCTCGGGGATTTGAACTTGCAACCTTCCGGTTACTAGTCCAACGCTCTAACCACTAGGCTACCCTGCCGCCCCATGTATTCCATGTATTCCAGAAGTTTCTGGCCATCCTGCCCAAAGCGCTGTGGAGGAGATGGATGGACGAAAGATGGTCCACTTCGTCACATTTTAGAGACAGTGTGTTCGAAACTTCTGAAGGGTTGGCGTTAATTCAGAGACAGTTTCTTGAGAAGAAGACTGGCATCATGTGTCCTTCTCCTTGCAATGCCAATCCTCCATCCATCCTCCCACCCATTTCATTCAAACCTGATTCCCGCTCGTTATCTTCACAATCGTCACACAAGTACTTTTGAATTAACGCCAGGTGTGTTTGTTTAGTTCATCTTTACAGTTAACATTGGTTGACGAGTCAGCTAAACCACCTCTCCAATGCGTAGTCTGGCATAGCGGGGGGCTGGGGAGCAATGACTTCTTCACACCTCATGCTGTAAACAGCACGATGATGATCCACAGTTGGATGATGAGGTCCCCATGGTTGAGTCATAATGGCTCCATGCATGTGTGTCCATAGCTTTGATGAATCTATAATGATACTGTATGTGTGTTGAAGCTGCGTCCTGATACGCAAGGAATTGGGTGAAGGGCTCTGGTCAAACGTAGTGTTCTACAGTATCTAGAGAATAGAGTGGCATCCATACAGTCTACTCTGTGTGAGCAGGATCTTCATTAATTATACAAAGCATGCAACAGCACTGTTCTAAATAAATAAGAGGTATGTTATGAGCTCTTTAAAGCTGTTATGGGACCCCCACTGTGTTTAGTTCTGTTGTTTTCCCTTTCGAACACTCCCTTTAAAGAACACTTTAAATGGCTTCATTCTGCCTTTTGTTTATTCCATCCGTTGTATTCACAGAAAATGCTAATTGAGTGAAACTTTAGAAGCTTTTGGATCTTAGCTTGTTGTAATAGTGTTTAGGAACTGTGTGTTGGAGCAGAGATGAAAAAACAAGTCATGTTTAATCAACACGTTTTTGTTTAGAACTTTTGCCTTTTCTAAATGAATTGTTTTTAAATTCTTCTTGTTCTCTGTTGGTGTGAGCTCCCTGCTGAAGCACTGTAGAATTTTTCAGTTTAGCTGCTCTCCTGGCCACATTACCTGCTCTGTGGGCTAGCAAACCTAATTTCTCTTCCAATTTGTCTCTCGCTCCCTCTTCCACTCCCTCCCTCCTTTCTTCCTCCAGACAGCCGCCTGCATTGCATTCGGTGAGACAGCAGTAGCAGGGGATAGGGAAAGGAAACATTCTTAGGAATTCATTGGGAATGTGTGAGGCATCCATTAAAGTCAGGCTTGGCCCAAGTCGTGCAGGAACAGTTGGCTCCATTGACAAGACTGCATCCATCAGACCTGTACTAGCAGGATAATATCAGGATGATTCCAGCTCCAGCACCACACTCCCTCCCTCCGCATCCCACTACAGAGACACACAGAGGGGCTTAGGTTGAGGCAGGCTGGCTGGCTGGGACTTTGAAGGGCTGTTGGGACATTAGAAAAGTTTCCTCTCCATCTGAGCTCACTGACAAACTGAAAAACTGCATGCTTCTGGTCTATGGACTGGAGAAATGGAGAAGAACCGAGGTGAAACGAGGAAGCGAGTTACTCTCCACAGTTACTCTACATTTCATCATGGCTTCCTTGTTTAGTCACTCTCTCTCGCTTTCTCTCGCTGACTGAGAAAACCAATACTCTTTTCTCAGTCAATCCATGTGATTATGAATACATCTTGCACTGTATCAAAAGGGTGCCGTATTAGATTAGTTTCTGACTGCCATATGTATCGACTGGTTTGTATAGACAGGAACCATGTGGAAGGGGCTGAGGTTAACACCACCAATCAAGCTAATTAATTGCCCCAATTTAGTCATTAAGACAAATTTGGAATGGAAACCTGACACGTGTGAGGCTGCAGAGGGTTGTACGTACTAGGCATCAAATGGACGGAAACTTACTGAAACAGGGAGGGACTACCAGGCCTTGTCCAAGAAGAGAAGCTGCTTTTTTATCTTCTGTTTTCTACAGTGTGCACTAATGAATATGAACCTGATCCACGAGAGCAGTATTCTCACTGGCACTTCCGCACAGCCATATATCCTAACCCTCAAGATGCCATGCATGTCTCCACGTCTCCTACTATTACAGACGTTGATATGCTGATATGTGTAGTACGTAATGTTGTGTGCTGATGCTGTATTTTTGAGCTCTCCGTTGATGGCACTGCAGGCTTCTCCTTCTGGCTCAGATTAGACAGGCTATGTTAGGAGGAGGGGAAATTGTGCATGGAAGGGTTTGTGTACCATACATTATTTGAGGTTTAGGGGTGGGTGACGTACTGTACGTAATATATACAGTAGAGATGTGAGGTAGGGTAGGTTGGCACCTTGGGCTCTGTCAGTGCTGACTCTGGAGGTATAGGGAGTAGAGGTCTTCACGGATCCAAAATGTTGGACTCATTCTGAAATGGACCTGGGGCTTTCCCACCCAAACCATATATATAAATGTTTTCTTCTCATATTTTCTTTTTTTCCCTTCCAAATATAGAGACCCATTCCAAACAGACCCGAGGACAAAAGACCCATTCCGTATAGACCTGGTCGGATGCAGACCAGTCCAATCTGATCCAAGTGATGGAAGCAACAGAAAAGTCATTTTTTAAGCTACTTTATTAAGCTGAGATGATAAAGCACAAGAGGTGCTGCTCTAGCAGGGAGGGAGAGACCAGAGACAGCAACAGACCAACCAAGCCAACTTGTGTTATATGTAGTAGACTAATACCTGCCATAGCTAGGTTATATATCATCAAATATGATCACATACTACCTATCTTGACTGCATCAAACTAACATTAGCTAGCTAGGTGAACTGAGGCTGCAGTACATGCGCTTTCTCATCCTACAGTTACAAATAACAACTCCATTCAGAATATTAAATAGCAGCCTGCCTGTTTGGCTCTTGGTTATCCTTTTAATCCCATGTTCTGTTGATTAAATAACTCCTAACTTTTGCCACATGGAGGCTCTATGACTGTAGCCTATTGCCACTTTGATGACTTGTAATTGGCCAACAACAATAAGTTACATGTGTCACGCTCCTCTCTTGTGAAAAGCAAGAGCAGTAGCATAAATTATACCATTTCTCTCTCTCTTTCTACAGCAGCAATTGTGTTTGCATCTGTACGGGGCTTTCTGGACAAGTCAGTTAAAATTACACATACTCGAGACCCATGACTGGACCGGGTCCCGGATCGGGTCTCGGGTATTTGGGTAGAGGTGGATCTGTGAAGACCTTTAGTAGGGAGAACAGGAGGGGGAAGAAAGGTGTAGCACAGAGGGGTAGAGGGTTTAGAGGAGAAATAGTAGTCTGTTGACAGGCTCCCAGAGTGAGACCTTCACAACGCTCTGCATCTGCCAAGACACACTCATCAGTAACCAGAGAGAGAGAGCGAGAGATTGAGAGAGAGCGAGAGACCGAGAGAGACCGAGAGAGACTGAGAGAGAGCGAGAGAGAGCGAGAGAGAGAAAAATACACTTCTACATGAGTCTGGATGCTACCATGATTATGGATCATCCTGAATGAATCGTGAACAATGATGAGTGAGGAAGTTATAGACGCACAAATATCATACCCCTCAAAAATAATAACCTCCCCTGTTATTGTAATGGTGAGAGGTTAGCATGTCCTTGGGGTATGATATTTGTGCTTCTGTAACTTTCTTACTCATCATTATTCACGATTCATTCAGGATGATCCGTAAACATGGCAGCATCCACATTAATGTAGAAGTGTTTTGAAACATATTAGATACTTACCGGTATTCACAATAAAAGTGATTTCTAAATGACACAATACATTATTCACCATTCATTTCTTTTGGGCACAAATTAATCAGAAACGCAAACAAAACAAACAGCAAAAGCATCCAATTTGTGGAGACATAAGCTTGATGTAGTCATTGCGTGCTATGAATGTGGGACCAAATACTTAACTTTTTTCTACTTTAATACACATAGAAGTGAATTTTTACCAATACTTGTGCTCCCCTAATATAGTGAGACTATGTGCAAAAAGTGCTGTAATTACTAAACGTTTCACCCGATATGGATGACAATACCCTCAAATGAAAGCTGACAGTCTGCACTTTAACATCATAGTCATGGTCTGATTTCAAGTCCAAACTTTTGGAGTTTAGAGCCAAATAAAGAAAAATGCTTTACTGTCCCAAGAATTACAGAGGACACTATAATTCATATCACAGGGCTCATAGACATGTAGAGCTCTTTTTATTTGCACACATTATAGCTGGATCGCCCCGTTCTGCCCATATTGGTCCACCTCCCAGCGGCACCCCAAAACACACCCCACTCAGCTTTCGGATTTTAGTGAAACATTCATTATTGGTTTCAGGTGTGTTAGGCCAATGCCAGAGTGGCAACCAACAGTACGGCAGACCCCCAGGGCCAGGACTGAGCAGACCTCCAAGGCCAGGACTGAGCAGACCCCCAGGGCCAGGACTGAGCAGACCCCCAGGGCCAGGACTGAGCAGACCCCCAGGGCCAGGACTGACCAGACCCCCAGGGCCAGGACTGAGCAGACCCCCAGGGCCAGGACTGAGCAGACCCCCAGGGCCAGGACTGAGCAGACCTCCAGGACCCGGACTGAGCAGCCCCCCAGGGCCAGGACTGAGCAGACCCCCAGGGCCAGGACTGAGCAGACCCCCAGGGCCAGGACTGAGCAGACCCCCAGGGCCAGGACTGACCAGACCCCCAGGGCCAGTACTGAGCAGACCCCCAGGGCCAGGACTGAGCAGACCCCCAGGTCCAGGACTGAGCAGACCCCCAGGGCCAGGACTGAGCAGACCCCCAGGGCCAGGGATAAACAGCTCTACAGGCTTCACTGTCATGGTGCACAGTCAGTAAACAACACTATGCTCATCATGTCTTAGCAGGATCAGATGTGACAGGTGTCACAGCAGGGTCAGACAGTCAGGGAAGACCAGTCTACGGAGCGCAGGTGAATTTTGCAGTATATTATACCAATCAGAGAATGGATACAAAGTTCCATCTACAGATTCGCCCTTCTCCCTGTCTGTGTTTGCTTGGAAATATTGAAACTGGTGACTGTTATCAGAAGAAACTATGTAACCTAGCATTTAAAGCAGCTAAGAAATGCATTGCCTTTCATTGGAAGGTTGGTTATCCTCCCACAATGTCATAATGCATGGCAGAAATGTCAAGCTATGTATCACTATATTTGATTAATTACAAGATGAAGGGTATACTGTGCAACTTTCATATGGTCTGGATGCCTTATATGGAATACTGTATGAAAAAAGGAGTCTGTATTGAAAACATGCCCACGTCAGGGGAGATACATATTTAGGCAATCCGTTTATCCCGTGCCAGTGTGAAAAGTAGGGAATTAGCTAGGGAAACTGACAGATCAATAACATTACATTGCTATACTGACTCTAATAAAAACTCACATTGCGCTGTCAAAAAAACCTGGCAGAATATCAGGCTTCAATCATTTGGCTGCTGGTTTCATCATTTGATTCAGGTCTACTAGTGTGATTGAGTCAAAAATAAAAAATAATAGCTAATGTTAGCCAACTTTTGGCTAGCTCTAATGGTACATCAACAGGCGAAAACGTTCCAAGTTCATTTATTTCTATTGAAACAGGACAAAACAACAGCTCAAAACATTTCCATACACACAACAGCTGTTGGATACTGCTAGCTGGCAGATAGATAGAGGCTAGTTGAACTGGCTGTGGTAGCTAGCTAGTTCATTCACTTCAGACAGAACTTCAGTCAAGAGGGGATGAAACATTAGCTAATGTTACATGTCAGTTACACTACTATCTCAGCACTGGGAATATTTTTTTTTTCAATGTTAAGTCAAACAGCAGTTACATTGCCAGCTACATAAGTCAAATAAAGAGTAGCCAATTTCTGCTATGTTTCTATTCTGTAGCATTTCGGCACACCCGCAATAACATCTGCAAAATTTGTGTATGTGACCAATAAAGTATGATATGATTTGCTTTTACAACTCGGATAAACAGCACAACACACAGAAACAACCACTGCCTCTAGTAGCACGCTCTGTGGTGTCTGTGTGGTCCTAAATCTAGCCATTTGAAACCACTAAACAGCCTACCCGACCGCTCTGAGGTGTCCGCATGGTCCTAAAGCACACCGATGCCATCTATTGTGTCACAGTGCAATGATAAAACAGAGGAGGGTAAAAAATGCAATTTCAGTATGTGGGGGTTCATGTCCCCATCCCCCCGTCCCCAGTGATAGTTCCCAGGAAGCTGCCCTCCCTATCTGATGAAATAGGGCTGATAAAGACAAGAAAGATGGCGCCCTTAATTCTCCATCTCTTCCTCTCTTGGTCGAGGACGGTAATAGGATAGAGGAGGTTATGTTGGCAAGTCAACACGCTCGCTGTGACATTTAAATGAGCCTCCTTTCTTTAATTTGTCACAGGCCTGTACATCCTCTGTACTAGGACACTTAACGCCTGAAACCATCACCACTGTGTTTACTGAACACTTATTTGGAGTATAACACAGAAAGGCATTAGGACTGTAGGGGCAGGTCAGATTGATTATAAACACAAAGAATTAAAGGCCCTCGTCGTAACGTGGCCAGCCATCATTCTTGTTGTTGCGGACATGTTGTACCATTAATACGAATGGGGGTGTCTGCCCTATCATGCCATTGTCATTAGCAATTGCTGCCTTTCAATCAATTAATGCCAGCTGAGGGCATGGTGTTTCAAAACACCTCCATCCGGCTGGCTGGGGCCTTGATGCAGTACATGATAGGCTACTGGCAGTAGTGTAGTGGAGGGTATAAGCAGGTTTTTGATTTGATATATTAGCAACCCCATTAGCAAACGTGTGTGTGTGTGTGTGTGTGTGTGTGTGTGTGTGTGTGTGTGTGTGTGTGTGTGTATCAGTTACACCTACAGTACACTACTTTAGGCCCAGCATTCCTGAATATAGTCACTATATATTGATCACTGCATCCAATGGGTACGAACACAGCTTTAGAACAAAGTTCTACAATATTAGTAAAAATGTGATCAATATATGTGGATGAACTTGTTCCTGTAGTGTTTGTAAACACCCTGGTAGGTTGATTAATAACCTGAACCATTACAGGCACTGGTTACAGTGAGAAGCTTCATCTTGAGCGGACATCTTGATGAAAACCAGTCAATATTCAGGTCCCCAAGAAAGTAGACCTATCTGTTTACATCACATACACTATCAAGTATTTCACACAAATTATTTAGATACTGACTGTCAGCACTTGGGGGCCTATAGCAACACTCCAAAAGAAAAGGCTTTAGATATGCCGAGAGTCCTGCAACCACAACACTTCAATAACACTTGACATAAGATCCTCTCTAAGCATTACAGGGATATGGCTTTGAATATATACAGCAACACCTCCCCCATAAGCCTTCCTGTCTCATCTATAGATGTTATATCCTTGTATTGCTACTGCAACTATCTCAGAAATTGCTCAGATATGAATGTTATTTCTAAGGATGCATATATTATTAGGGATTATTTTCACCCTTTCCAGGGAAGCTTATCATAATTAGACATAATATGGAAAAAAGCAAACAAAGCAAGAGAAACAATACACAGGTGTAGTCAGAAGTTTACAAACACCTTAGCCAAAGTCATTTAAACTCTGTTTTTAACAATTTGTGACATTTAATCCTAGTAGAAATTCCCTTCAGGTCAGTTAGGATCCCTTCTAGGTCAGTTAGGATATTAAGAATGTGTAATGTCAGAATACTTGTGGAGAGAATTATTAATTTCAGCTTTGATTTCTTTCATCACATTCCCAGTGGGTCAGAAGGTCACATACACTCAATTAGTATTTGGTAGCATTGCCTTTAAATTGTTTAACTTGGGTCAAATATTTTGGGTAGCCTTCCACAAGCTTCCCACAATAAGTTGGGTGAATTTTGGCCCATTCTTCCTGACAGAGCTGGTGTAACTGAATCAGGTTTGTAGGCCTCCTTACTTGCACACACTTTTTCAGTTCTGCCCACACATTTTCTATGGGATTGAGGTCAGGGATTTTTTTATGGCCACTCCAATTTCTTGACTTTGTTGTCCTTAAACCATTTTGCCACAACTTTGGAAGTATGCTTGGGGTCATTGTCTGTTTGGAAGACCCATTTGCGACCAAGCTTTAACTTCCTGACCGATGTCTTGAGATGTGGCTTAAAAATATCCACATAATTCTCCTTCCTCAGGATGCCATCTATTTTCTGAAGTGCACCAGTCCCTCCTGCAGCAAAGCACCCCCACAACATGATGCTGCCACCCAGTGCTTCACGGTTGGGATAGTGTTCTTTGGCTTGCAAGCCTCCCCCTTTTTTCCTCCAAACATAACGACGGTCATTTTGACCAAACAGTTCTATTTCATCAGACCAGAGGACATTTCTCCAAAAAGTACAATCTTTGTCCCCATGTGCAGTTGCAAACCGTAGTCTGACTTTTTTATGACGGTTTTGAAGCAGTGGCTTCTTTCTTGCTGAGCGGCTTTTCAGGTTGTCGATATAGGACTTGTTTTACTGTGGATATAGATACTTTTGTAGCCATTTCCTCCAGGATCTTCACAAGGTCCTTTGAGCAATGTCAACTTATCAACATTACGACCAGGAATACGACTTTATCCAAGAGGATCCTCTGTTTGGTCAACCACCCAGGGCAATGGATCGGATCCCAGCACACGACCCAAAACAAAGGCGGGGCAGACTGAGCGGTCTTCTGGTCAGACTCCGTAGATGGGCACATCGCCCACCGCTCCCGAGTTTACTACTAGCCAATGTCCAGTCTCTAGACAATTAGGTAGACAAAATCCGAACAAGGGTTGCCTTCCAGATTTGACATCAGAGATCGTAACATTCTATGTTTCACAGAAACATGGATCACTCGGGATACGTTATCAGAGTCGGTACAGTCAACTGGTTTCTTCAAGCACCGCGCCGACAGAAACAAACATCTCTCTGGTAAGAAGAAGGGCGGGGATGTATGCCTTATGATTAACGAGTCGTGGTGTGATCATAACAACACACAGGAACTCAAGTTATTTTGTTCACCTGACCTAGAATTCCTTACAATCAAATGCCGACCGCATTATCTACCAAGAGAATTCTCCTCGATTAATTAAAATCACAGTCGTGTAAATCCCCTCCTAAGCAGACACCTCGACGGCCCTGAAAGAACTTCATTGAAACCACATATCCTGAGGCTGCATTTATTGTAGCTGGGTTTTTAACAAGGCTACTCTGAAAACAAGGCTCCCTAAATTTTATCAGCATATCGAATGCGCGAAAAAATGGATGTAATAAATGTATCACTAGTCACTTTAAACAATGCCACTTTATATCATGTTTACATACCCTACATTACTCATCTCATATGTATATACTGAACTCTATACCATCTTTTCCCATGATATCAAGCAAAGAGGCACTGAGTTTGAAGGTAGGCATTGAAATACATCCACAGGTACACCTCCAATTGACTCGAATGATGACAATTAGCCTATCAGAAGCTTCTAAAGCCATGACATAATTTTCTGGAATTTTCCAAGCTATTTAAAGGCACAGTCAACTTAGTGTATGTCAACTTCTGACCCACTGGAATTGTGATACAGTGAATTATAAGTGAAATAATCTGTCTGTAAACAATTGTTGGAAAAATTACTTGAGTCATGCACAAAGTAGTAGTGTCCTAACTGACTTGCCAAATCTATAGTTTGTTAACAATACATTTGTGGAGTGGTTAAAAAATTTGTTTTAATGACTCCACCCTAAGTGTATGTTAACTTCCGACTTCAACTGTAAACATTCAGCTGTCTATTAATCCGTTTGTGTGTGTAAGTGTGTGTGTGTGTGAAGCTACGAACCCATAGGCAGGACTCTCTCATCCCTTCCAGACTTTTGGGAGGGAGGGTGGACAATAAGCCTGTCATAGTGGATGTAAGCAATGTCCACAATCACTCTGGCAGCTTTCATGGCTGGGATCAGTTCTTTCCTCTTCTGGCACACAGGTTCAGGATAGTCCTTGTTGAGGAAGATATACGTTCCTTTCAAGTTCTTGGCTTTTTCCCAAACAGCTACCTTGTCCTTGAACCTCAGGAACTTGACCACTATTGGCCTGGGCCTCTCACCTGGGCCGGTGGTAGGTTTTCCAGTCCTGTGGGCACGCTCCACCTCAATCTTCCTGTGTTCCATCTTCAGTTTTTCCTAGATCATTTCCCTCACTCCCTCACTCCATCCAGGTCTCGTGGATATTCTGAAATTCCGTCCACAACCATGTTGTTTTGCCTTGATTGTCCCTTGTGGACGGAATTTCAGAATATCCACGAGACCTGGATGGAGTGATTTCTCCGTTGTTTTTATCATGGATTTACAAAGCGAACTGATGTCCTCTCTCAATGACTTACAGATTGCTGTCATCTTGCCGTTCTCCTGTTTAAACTCATCAATCTGACCCTGGGCGAACTGCAAATTGTTCTTCAGGTCCTGGACCTCTCTTGTCCATTCTTTTATTAGTTGACTCCACCAGTATTTGGACAAAAAACTTGAAGCTATTTTCTTGTTGTTGTAACAACTGCTTGTAGAATTATTTTTGTTTGTTTATAAAGATCCTTCACCTGTGATAGAGAGACAACACTGACTGGTCCTGCCGGCTTTGGTCTTTGTAATGGTAGCAACGTAGGTTACGCTGTTACTCCTCACAGTTCCAGACAGGCAGGTCGCTAGGCTGGGATTAGAAATAGAAATATAAACACACATCGACTAAACACACATCATGACAAGAGAGACACCACAAGCATGTCCCAGTTTAAGTCACCTAGCAGGACAAATTCAGAGTGTACGGGGCCAGGAGAGAGCCTAGGGCATTTAGGGTACAGGCCGGTGTGGATGGTGGACGATAACACCCAACAACAGTCAACAAAGAAATATTTGAAAGTTTAATGCTTAAAACCAGCAAATCAAATTGTTGGTGGAGACAAGGTGTGGAAAAGATTTGCAAGATCTGTTTTGCCCAAAAAAAAGTTAGAACCAGAAAACACTTTATTTTATTTATTTATTATTATTTATTTTTTATTTTATTTTTTATTTTACCCCTTTTTCTCCCCCATTTCGTGGTATCCAATTGTTGTAGTAGCTACTATCTTGTCTCATTGCTACAACTCCCGTACGGGCTCAGGAGAGAAGGTCCTCCGATACACAACCCAACCCCAACCCTTCTTAACACAGCGCGCGTCCAACCCGGAAGCCAGCCGCACCAATGTGTCAGAGGCTACACCGTGCACCCGGCAACCTTGGCTAGCGCGCACTGCGCCCGGCCCGCCACAGGAGTCGCTGGTGCGCGATGAGACAAGGAGATCCCTACCGACCAATTGTTGTAGTAGCTACTATCTTGTCTCATTGCTACAACTCCCGTACGGGCTCAGGAGAGAAGGTCCTCCGATACACAACCCAACCCCAACCCTTCTTAACACAGCGCGCGTCCAACCCGGAAGCCAGCCGCACCAATGTGTCAGAGGCTACACCGTGCACCCGGCAACCTTGGCTAGCGCGCACTGCGCCCGGCCCGCCACAGGAGTCGCTGGTGCGCGATGAGACAAAAAAGTTAACTTTTTAAAAAAAACTTTTTTTAACCCGGACGACGCTAGGCCAATTGTGCGTCGCCCCACGGACCTCCCGGTCGCGGCCGGTTACGACAGAGCCTGGGCGTGAACCCAGGGACTCTGATGGCACAGCTGGCGCTGCAGTACAGCGCCCTTAACCACAGCGCCACCCGGGAGGCCTTAAAACACTCTTTCTTAACCATGTCTCAGTAATGACCAGCACATCTGGATTGGAACTGTGAACCCACACTTTCAATTGATCCATTTTAGGTAATAAGCTTCTAGTGTAAACGTGCTGAAAACCCAGGCTTTTACGAGAGCAGAAATCAGTGAGGCAGATATCAGAGCACCAGTCAGAATTGGGGCTAGCAACAGTACAGGCACATTTCCAGATATCATCAGCAGTAATACAATCAGGACATGGCAGAGGACAGGGAGAGCTCTGCAGTGTTGATTTTTTATGATATTTGAATGTGCATCAGATGGCAACAAGATCGTATTGTACAGCAATTTCATCAGGTAACGTGAATACAAACCGGGGAGAGGTGGTTCAAATAGGAAGGGAGGCCAAGAGTCCGGATAACCAATAGAGAGTCAAAGTCCCGAGTGTATATAAGGAAGTCTATCAAATATTTGCCTTCGCATTTCTATGGTGGGATTTTGTCTATAGGCTACTTTGAATACATGCCTCATAATATGATGTAAAATGTCCAGGTTTCAAACAATTAAGGAACAGGAAAAATATAGTGATGCTAATGATAGACCTAACCATCTTCTGGTAGATTAAAAGGCTTTCACAAAAACCATCTCAATTAAATGTTTACCTACAAAGTAGCCTATGTCTACCTGGCAAAATTATATCATGATTATTTGCATCAACCCAGTGGCCATTTGTTTTGCCAACTCCATCTCATATGCTACATCGCTTACCAAACAACAGTGTGAGGTGCCTGTGCACTTCAAGTAAAGGGTAACTACACTCAAAAATAGAAATAGATTTTTTCCAAACCTACAAAGTGGTCTCCTGATGTGGTTTAAGCATTGTTATGGACTGAGAGCGAAACCCCCCTCCCCCCAAAAAAGGAAAAATCTGAAACCTGTGAATTTCTGACTCAGTTGACAGCCACATGCATCTGTTTCAATATAATGCCTACTATTAGCCTACTTGCACAGTACAGCTTGGGTTGGCCTGACTGGGAAAGACCAGTATGGGATTTATCATTTTTGGTCACCGTTTCGCATATAATTTTTCACCAGGCCGTTCCTTCACCAGGCCGTTCCTTCACCAGGCCGTTCCTTCACCAGGTCGTTTCTTCACCAGGCCGTTCCTTCACCAGGCCGTTCCTTCACCAGGCCGTTTCTTCACCAGGCCGTTCCTTCACCAGGCCTTTCCTTCACCAGGCCTTTCCTTCACCAGGCCGTTTCTTCACCAGGCCGTTTCTTCACCAGGCCGTTCCTTCACCAGGCCGTTCCTTCACCAGGCCGTTTCTTCACCATACTGTAATTTTCACCATACTGCAAAATTAGAGTATACCCACTTCTCCAGGCACCATTATTCAAATCAAATCAAATTGTATTTGTCACTTGCACTGAATAAAACAGTTGTAGACCTTACCCTGAAGTGCTTACTTTCAAACCGTTAACCAACAATGCATTTTTAATAAAAATAAGAGTTAAGAAAAATATTTACTAAATTAACAAAAGTAAAAAAATGAAAGAGCAAGAACAAAATAACAATAACGAGGCTATAACGAGGATACCGGGTGTACCGGTATCGAGTCAATGTAATGTGGTACAGGTTAGTTGACTTAATTGAGGTAATGTACATGTAGGTAGGGGTAAAGTGACTATGCATAGATAATAAACAGCGAGTAGCAGCAGTGTAATAGTCCAGGAAGCCATTTGATTAGCTACACCACTGGTGTTGACACCACTGTCATTACACCACTCGCTAATGGGATTATATAGAGCTGCAGCAATTTCAATAACAATAACACTCAACTATTCAAACACTATGGGTATGCCATAACAATGCAGTGGTATGCAATTTAATATTTCACCTAGATACAGTAAGTAATTGAGAACGAGAACCTTTTCGATAACGTCAAGGCCAAATGGAATACATGAAAATGTAGGTGTCACATAAAAAATGTAGAACTGCAGAAAAACAATCTGTCGATTGCTTGTTTGTTTCATGTTTAAATTGTTACCTTATCAACTTAGAGTATCGTGGAGCTATATGAGTTTCAATGTTTTGTGGAGCATTAATTTATTTGTAACTCAATGCTCTATCGATCCAAAAACCAAGCTTATTTCTGGGTTGCTCGCTGCTTTAATCTTATAAAATGCCAAAATCATTCAAACAAATACATTTCAAAGATGTGATTTGGTAGCACTGGCTCATGAAGCCAATATTCACTTATGGAGTGCAGTGGAATAATCAAGGCCCTTTCTCTCTAGACACATTCTCAGGAATAAAGTAAAGTCTTTGAAATGTTATTCCATTTACAGTCAGGCCTTACTGGCAAATGTTGTAATTTAGGTAGAATTGAGACTAACTCATTCCTTTGCTATATATTCATTGCCTGTTAAATCCAGTTTAATTCTACGCTGTGGTATTTCAATACAGATGAATAGCAACTTTACTGCCGATCCTCATTTTTCATGGTCATCTGTTACACAGTATAACATAAATCCTTTAGACTTACAAAAGTGGAAAGAACTGCCGAGGAAAGAAAGAAGTTAGGGCAGTGAACTATAACAACACTTTCATAATTTAAATGGAATAACCAATATTACATCATTATGTCCCAGCTCCCTACTGGCATGAAATCCCATGTTATCTGTAGCATGCCTGGCATGTAAGGATGCAGAGTATGAAGAGCATGTACACAATTCCATCCAGTATGCCCATCAAAATCTTCCCATGTGAACTTCTGGCTACGGTAGGAATGTCAGTGGAACCTTAAGAGCTGTCAGAGTAGCTTCGGAAAAGCAGAGCAATGGTTTTCAGATTCAAATCAGTGAGTCAGCCAGAGCATATCACATCGTGCCTCCATCTTGGCTCTGTGTGGTACAGTAGCAGTAAGATGATTTGAAGGCTGCCAATTACTGGTGAAACATGCCTCGCTGATCAAAGTGTCCTACAGTTGGAGTCAAGAAGATGTGCAGCTTCTTTGTTCATTCCTCCAGGGGGGAACAGAGCAGTATAATCTATGCAGAGGTGCTACAGAACCAGAGCAAAGGGGAAGCTGCATTTCCCATAGAGATAAATAGAGGACTCATATTTGTATCTGTGCCATTATAGCATCTGTGACAGCATGGGCAGCACCATTGAGGTTATCGACATTGTAAGGTTGTCTATTTTCTTCTTCAAGATTGGATGATCCCTCCTGAGGACCCATTTAGACATGACTCCAACAGTGTCACCAGGAGGGATTAGCCAATGAAGTTGGAAGTCTCACACAGTTGACTTAATTAAAATGGTGGAAGCCCTCAATGGTGCTACCCATACTAATACTGCCTTTTGGCCAGTAGAGGCCTCTATCATTCTCTATGGCAGGGTTTCACAATCTCTATCCTGGGGACCCCAAGGGGTGCACATTTTGTTTTTTGCTCTAGCACTACATAGCGGATTTAAATAATAAATGCTTAATGATGACTAGATTATTTTAATCAGCTGTGGAGTACTGTTGCAAAACCAAAACGTGCACTCCTTGGGGTCCTCAGGACCGAGTTTGGGAAACACTGCACTATGGCATCTCCATAGAATTTAGGCTAGTTATCCTCTTGTAGAATGCAAGCCTATCTGGTGTGGACTGGCTATCTGACATTTCAGGTAAATGCCAGGTGGGCTGGTACCTTTTTTACTAGTGGGACTGCCTAACTTTTTGGGGGGATGCAACATTATAATTATCTGGCTAATACTGGGGGCCTTAAGGAAAAAATGGTGTGGGGGTCTCAATTGCTAAAATGGGCCAGTGTGTTAGAAAATGTCAGTTCTGATTTCTGGTCCCAGTCTTCCACTCTCTTCTACTACCCACCTATCCCTCCCTCCCTGCTTCTCTATAGAATGTATGTACTGTGTGGTGTGTGTGTGTGTGTGTGTACCAAGTGTGTGCTTGTTCAGTATAAGCCTGTACAAGATCCACTTTATCCCACCACCCACCTACCTCTCCCTGAGACCACAGCAAGTCTGGCTAGATGATCAACATGCCGGAGATTGCATCAGAGTTTTGTCACTAATTATTTCATGCCATCATTTGGACTGTCTGTTAAAATCCAATTATCCAGAGAACCTGTGTAGCTTACAAGATGGGGGCGGTAAAGGAGGGAGGAGAGAAAGAGGGAGGAAGGGAAGGAGGAATGTGGGAGAAATAATGGAAGGATAATACTGTGATAACTGGAGCATTATTATGTGAGAGAAAGAGAGAGGAAATATGAGGAAAGAAATCCCTGTTGATTCTTTAGCTTTTGTTTCTCACATTCAGTGGCCCCCTTAGCCCGAATGATACTATGGACATGGTGGTGTTTATGATACTAAAGATTTACTATGAGTAAGGGAAGACTGGGCTAAGTTGAGCCAAAGGGTTAGTTGAGCCACCCCTTGTTTCTAGGTAACCATACCCTAAATTAATCATGTGACCAAATATTTAGGAAGCGGTCATCATTTCCTGGAGTCTGTGAAGGATGATATCACATGGAAAGTGGTAAGCAAATTAGGGCAAAGAAAAACTGCTTTTCACAAAGTCTAATGACTTTATGAACATGTTTGACAAGCATTTCGCTACACCCGCAATAACATCTGCTAAATATGTGTTTATTAAAAAAAAAACATGTAAATGTATTTTTTTATATAAATTTCACCTTTATTTAACCAGGTAGGCTAGTTGAGAACAAGTTCTCATTTGCAACTGCGACCTGGCCAAGATAAAGCGTAGAACAACAACATACAACAACACAGAGTTACACATGGAATAAACAAAACATACAGTCAATAATACAGTAGAACAAAATAAAACAAAAAGTCTATATATAGTGAGTGCAAATGAGGTAAGTTAAGGAAATAAATAGGCCATGATGGCGAAGTAATTACAATATAGCAATAAAACACTGAAATGGTAGATCGGCAGAAGATGAATATGCAGGTAGAGATACTGGGGTGCAAACGAGCAAAATAAATAAATAAATAAATAAATACCAGTATGGGGATGAGGTAGGTAGATGGGTTGTTTACAGATGGACTATGTACAGGTTCAGTGATCTGTAAGCTGCTCTGACAGCTGGTGCTTAAAGCTAGTGAGGGAGATGTGAGTCTCCAGCTTCAGAGATTTTTGCAATTCATTCCAGTCATGGGCAGCAGAGAACTGGAAGGAAAGATGACCAAAGGAGGAATTGGCTTTGGGGGTGACCAGTGAGATATACCTGCTGGAGCGGGTGGCACGATTGGGTGTGGCTATGGTGACCAGTGAGCTGAGATAAGGCAGGGCTTTACCTAGCAGAGACTTGTAGATAACCTGTAGCCAGTGGGTTTGGCGACGAGTATGAAGCGAGGGCCAGCCAACGAGAGCGTACAGGTCGCAATGGTGGGTAGTGTATGGGGCTTTGGTGACAAAACAGATGGCACTGTGATAGACTGCATCCAGTTTGTTGAGTAGAGTGTTGGAGGCTATTTTATAGATGACATCACCGAAGTCGAGGATCGGTAGGATGGTCAGTTTTACGAGGGTATGTTTGGCAGTATGAGTGAAGGATGCTTTGTTGCGATATAGGAAGCCGATTCTAGATTTAATTTTGTATTGGAGATGCTTAATGTGAGTCTGGAAGGAGAGTTTACAGTCTAACCAGACACCTAGGTATTTGTAGTTGTCCACGTATTCTAAGTCAGAGCCGTCCAGAGTAGTGATGCTGGACGGGCGAGCAGGTGCGGGCAGTGATCGATTGAATAGCATGCATTTAGTTTTACTTGCGTTTAGAGCAGTTGGAGGCCACGGAAGGAGAGTTGTTTGGCATTGAAGCTCGTCTGGAGGTTAGTTAACACAGTGTCCAAGGAGGGGCCAGAAGTATACAGAATGGTGTTGTCTGCGTAGATGTGAATCAGAGAATCACCAGCAGCAAGAGCAACATAATTGATGTATACAGAAAAGAGAGTCGGCCCGAGAAATGAACCCTGTGTCACACCCATAGAGACTGTCAGAGGTCCGGACAACAGGCCCTCCGATTTGACACACTGCACTCTATCAGAGAAGTAGTTGGTAAACCAGGCGAGGCAATCATTTGAGAAACCAAGGCCGTCGAGTCTTCCAATAAGAATGTTGTGATTGACAGAGTCGAAAGCCTTGGCCAGGTCGATGAATACGGCTGCACAGTAATGTCTCTCTTATCGATGGCGGTTATGATATCGTTTAGAACCTTGAGCATGGCTGAGGTGCACCCATGACCAGTTCTGAAACCAGATTGCATAGCGGAGAAGGTATGGTGGGATTTGAAATGGTCAGTAATCTGTTTGTTAACTTGGCTTTCGAAGACCTTAGAAAGACAGGGTAGGATAGATATATGTCTGTAGCAGTTTGGGTCTAGAGTGTCACCCTCTTTGAAGAGGGGGGATGACCGCAGCAGCTTTCCAATCTTTGCGAATCTCAGACGATACGAAAGAGAGGTTGAACAGGCTAGTAATAGGCGTTGCAACAATTTTAGCAGATAACTTTAGAAAGAGAGGGTCCAAATTGTCTAGCCCGGCTTATTTGTAGGGGTCCAGATTTTGCAGCTCTTTCAGAACATCAGCTATATGGATTTGGGTAAAGGAGAAATGGTGGGGGCTTTGGCGGGTTGCTGTGGAGGGTGCCGGGCAGTTGACCGGGGTAGGGGTAGCCATGTGGAAAGCATGGCCAGCCGTAGAGAAATGCTTATTGAAATTCTCAAATTTAGTGGATTTATCGGTGGTGACAGTGTTTCCTAGCCTCAGAGCAGTGGGCAGCTGGGAGGAGGTGCTCTTATTCTCCATGGACTTTACAGTGTCCCAGAACTTTTTTGAGTTTGTACTACAGGATGCAAATTTCTGTTTGAAAAAGCTTGCCTTTTCTAACTGCCTGTGTATATTTGTTCCTAACTTCCCTGAAAAGTTGCATATCACGGGGGCTTATCGATGCTAATGCAGAATGCCACAGGATGTTTTTGTGCTGGTCAAGGGCAGACAGGTCCGGAGTGAACCAAGGACTATATCTATTCCTAGTTCTACATTTTTTGATAGGGGCATGCTTATTTAAGATGGTGAGGAAGGCACTTTTAAAGAATAGCCAGGCATCATCTACTGACGGGATGAGGTCAATGTCATTCCAGGATACCCCGGCCAGGTCGATTAGAAAGGCCTGCTCGCAGAAGTGTTTCAGGGAGCGTTTGACAGTGATGAGAGGTGGTCGTTTGGTCGCAGACCCATTGCGGATGCAGGCAATGAGGCAGTGATCGCTGAGATCTTGATTGAAAACAGCAGAGGTGTATTTGGAGGGTGAGTTAGTTAGGATGACATCTATGAGGGTCCCGTGTTTACTGATTTGGGGTTGTACCTGGTAGGTTCATTGATAATTTGTGTGAGATTGAGGGCATCAAGCTTAGATTGTAGGATGGCCGGGGTGTTAAGCATGTCCCAGTTTAGGTCACCTAGTAGCACAGGGCTCAGAAGATAGATGGGGGGCAATACCATGTGACCAATAACATCTGCTAAATATGTGTATGTGACCAATAACATCTGCTAAATATGTGTATGTGACCAATAACATCTGCTAAATATGTGTATGTGACCAATAACATCAGCTAAATATGTGTATGTGACCAATAACATCTGCTAAATATGTGGATGTGACCAGTAACATCTGCTAAATATGTGTATGTGACCAATAACATCTGCTAAATATGTGTATGTGACCAATAACATCTGCTAAATATGTGTATGTGACCAATAACATCTGCTAAATATGTGTATGTGACCAATAACATCTGCTAAATATGTGTATCGGACCAATAACATCTGCTAAATATGTGTATGCGACCAGTAACATCTGCTAAATATGTGTATGTGACCAATAACATCTGCTAAATATGTGTATGTGACCAATAACATCTGCTAAATATGTGGATGTGACCAATAACATCTGCTAAATATGTGTATGCGACCAATAACATCTGCTAAATATGTGTATGTGACCAATAACATCAGCTAAATATGTGTATGTGACCAATAACATCTGCTAAATATGTGTATGCGACCAATAACATCAGCTAAATATGTGTATGTGACCAATAACATCTGCTAAATATGTGTATGTGACCAATAACATCTGCTAAATATGTGTATGTGACCAATAACGTCTGCTAAATATGTGTATGCGACCAGTAACATCTGTTAAATATGTGTATGTGACCAATAACATCTGCTAAATATGTGTATGTGACCAATAACATCTGCTAAATATGTGTATGCGACCAATAACATCTGCTAAATATGTGTATGTGACCAATAACATCTGCTAAATATGTGTATGCGACCAATAACATCTGCTAAATATGTGTATGTGACCAATAACATCTGCTAAATATGTGTATGCGACCAATAACATCTGCTAAATATGTGTATGTGACAAATAACATCTGCTAAATATGTGTATGTGACCATTAACATCTGCTAAATATGTGTATGTGACCAATAACATCAGCTAAATATGTGTATGTTACCAATAACATCTGCTAAATATGTGTATGTGACCAATAACATCTGCTAAATATGTGTATGTGACCAATAACATTGTATTTTATTTGTTGTGTTATAGGTTTCATGCTTCTACCTAAACTAAGATAATGTTACACAAACGTAAAACAAGCAGAGTTATAGCCCCTCTTGAGCAAGGGATGAAATAAAAGACTGAATGACACTGAAGAGGTACATTGACAAATAGAAAACGAACATGTACCTGTACAGGCTATGATAGAGTACACAAGGTCTTATCTGATGACATGGAGTCTGAGCTTGCTAAATATCAAGAATCTTGCGGATAATTTTCATAGTAGCCTCAATAACAGAGAACTTGCCAATTAATTGGCACATCGAAACAACATCCCTGTCCCAGAAAACTAGAAATGGAAGGGAATGGAAACAGGCATATCTAGTCAGTTGTACAACTGAATGTATTCAACCGAAATGTGTCTTCCGGAATTTATCCCAGCCCCTCTGATATTGAACAGAGATACCCCCATTCCACGAATTAAACTTATCAGCATCATCACCCACTGTCAAAGGAAACCACCACCCACTTACCCCAACTCGGCTCTACTTACCCTGTCCCTGTGCTCCATGTTTTCTGTTATGTTAAGAAGCATTCTGATTATTTCCAGGAATAACCAACATCTTAAAATATATGTAGATATCTTTGTTATAAAGAATACTATATTTTCCTTGACGTAGTGATGCTGAATGTCAATAATTGCTCAATTTACCCCACTGTCCCCTACCTAGAGTCTAGAGGGTCACAAACATACTACTCTAAACATTAATATGGTTGATAGAGAAATACCAGTTGCTGAATTTCAAAGTCAGAATCCCTGAATTTTAATAGCCAGGCTGGTTTTAAAAAACGTCTTTAAAAAAAAATAATCATGCAGCTCCTTTGTGTCACAATGGCAGATTTTAGAGAAACAACAAATGTCGACACATAAGTGTCTTATATCGGCTGAAAGCTTTAATTCTTGTTAATATAACTACACTGTCTTATTTACAGTAGCTATTACTGTGAAAAAATGCCATGCTATTGTTTGAGGAGAGTTCCTAACAACATAACTCTTTTTTCACCACAATAGGTTTGATAAATTCACCTCTTACATTCTGAAATCTTGCTCTGATTTATCAACCAAAGGGTCCCAGAGATAACATGAAGTGTTGTTTTGTTAAATAAAATCATTTTTCGCATCCTAAAAACGTCCAAATAGCATGCACGATCGATTTTATATTTCCACTCGTTCAATTTGCAAAGAAAGGATTCTGTGATAATCTAACCCTAAACGTTGTTTCAACCAGCCAAATCACATTCATATGTATTCCTCAGAGATCCTAGAATGTAACCAGACTTCACTATATCATTATAGTGTAGTATATCCTATAGGACATCATATTTGGTCAGAGAGTGACGCCTTCGTGGCACGGCGATGACACGGGCGGTGTTCACTTTAACGACTAACTTTGTCAAATAAGCATCAATCGGGGTCAAACAAAGCTAGATAGATAGCCAATGTGCTGGGCTTTACGGGAGTATCTGGAAGCCCTTATATGTCGTAATCTTGTACGACAGCATGCCTTTTCCTTTTGGAAAAAAATTATAAGAATATTCAGAGTTATGAAGTTGTGAAAACTGGTTGTTTTGCAAATGTTGAACTTATAATATGACTACTAGTACTGAAAAATCTAAATCAAAGTCCAAGTATACAGGTTTGACAATATTCTTGCAGAAAAATGTAATATGAATGCAAATGTCTCCTTGACGATTTGCCCAAATGTACCTGGGTGACGTCACACTAAATGTCATGTAGCTAGCTTATACTTCAAGTTATCCGTCTGAAACTTTGCACATACACTCCTGTCATCTTGTGGACACCATTGGAAATACAACCAGATTGATGGCTGGAACTGGGACCATTCTGTTGCATTTCAAAGATGGTGGTAGAAAAAAAAACGTTTGTTTTTTTCTTTGTATTTTCTTCTACCAGATCTATTGTGTTATATTCTCCTACATTCAATTCAATTCACATTTCCACAAACGTTAAAGTGTTTCCTTTCAAATGGTACCAAGAATATGCATATCCTTACTTCAGGGCCTGAGCTACAGGCAGTTAGATTTGGGTATGTCATTTAGGCGAAAATTGGGGAAAAAAGGGAGCATCCCCAAGTTAATCGATTACTGTGGTGGATTATTGTATCCTTCGTCAACCACAGAGCCACAGCAGAGGAAAAACTTGATGAAAAATACATTTTTGAATCACCAGGTATTTTGAATCATGGCCCTTCTGCAGTTTAGATTACCCATACCTATCATCCTTTCCCACACTTACTAAAAGGCAAAAGTCACCCGTAGCTTTCTCTCTGAAATGACTTTTCTGACCTCAATATTTGAAGGCTGGGAGATGTCCCTCTCTGCCTGTCAGCCAGGGCCAAAGATAAATACTGTAAGTAAATAAACCCTGACCTAAAGGAGAAGCAATCCATTCTGATTTTCCAAATGAGTCTGTGCCTCCGAATCAATATGGCCGTAGGTTACCATTCTGTCTCTATTTCAGACAGCAGAGAGACCATCACTGAGCCAAAACCTCCTATTGCCCCAGTCTCTCTTTGTTCTTTCTCTTTTCTTTTTTTCTCTACTGTCTCTTTCTCTTTCTCTTTCTCCTTCTTTTCTCTCTCTTTGTAATTCATCATCCCTCACTCCCTCGCTCAATCTCCCCCTCCTGCTCTCTCTTCTCCCTCACTCTCCATCTCTCTCGCTCTCGCTCTCTCTTTTTCCTTCTTTTTTCTCTCTTTGTAAGCTCTCTCTCATTATCTGTCTCCCACATCTCCTTTGTCTTTCACTTCCCTCACTCTCTCCTTCCCTGTCTCACCTGACATCTCCCAAACAATACTCCTCTACCTCGGACCTCTCTCTCTCCTTCCAGCATGAGCTAGAAACATCTGAGGCTTTCATGACTCATTAGCTGTTCCAAGTGTGTTTATTTAATAAACTGACGTACTTTAAAACAACCACCTAGGCTGAGCTCGCACAGGCTTTTCTTAGGTTTAGCATGTCTGTGCCTGCATGTACTGTGTGTATGTGTATGTGTGTTTAGTTGGGAACGCAGCAGTAGCCGCAGAGGCAGCATATGCTTCACAGTGTGCAGAGTAACTGTGTGATAGTTTAATGAGCTTTATTTTCACAAAGTGATTGGATGAAATGACGTGGGACAGAATAGGCTCTGCAATCACACTTGGTCTGTGTATGTGTGCGTGCGTGCGTACGTACATGCTTGCATGTTTGTGAAGCCCGGAACGTCCAGCTCTATTGACAACACCTAACCCCTACCCACCTACCTTCCTTAGTCCCACACATCTATTTGGCACCATTCTTGTATCATCTCAGGCGGGAAGTGTAATTTATGGCATGATTAAAACAAAAACTGCCTTCAGCTACGGAGACAAGGTAACAGTAGATCCCTTGACTCCCACAATGGGAGAGTTAAGCCTCATTAAAACACAGTGATGGATTGGGAGAGGCGCCTCCACACTCTCTCCATGTATCTCACCACAGTCTCTTTCCTGTTTGTGTATGTGCATGAGTGGGTGTGTGTGTGTGTATATGTGACCGACCGGCTCGATTCGTTCCTATTTAGCAACATTTTAAATAGTGTTTTTTTTTTACATTGGATAAAAGTAGAGACTCGGAGCTTGAAAATTGTACATCATACACTGCAGTTGAGGAACAATGGGTGAGTAATTCGTCTTTGAAAGTTGATAAACTTGAAACCACACTTTTGAGATAATGGCCTTAAATGTTTTGGTACACCTACTGAGGAGCTCTTCTTTGTCTAGACCCTCTTAAGTCTTAGCCCCACCCATCTATTTAAGGATTCACTTGAGGCCATGTGCTAAACAGAGCAAGTAAGGTAGTGTAGGAAATAAACAAAGATTTCAAGATTTCAAGTAGCAAAAATACACTTTATCTAGCCATTGGCCTATATCCTAATCTCACTTTCAAATAATTTAAAATGTTTTATTTGTCACATGCGCCGTGTCTACAGCAGGTGTAGATCTTACCGTGAAATGCTGAATACAAGCCATTAAGCAAGAATGCAGTTCAAGAAATAGAGTTAAGAAAATATTTACTAAATTAACTAAAGTGAAAAATAAAATCAAAAGTAACACAATAAAATAACAGTACCGAGTCAATGTGTGGGGGTAAAGGTTAGTCGAGGTCATTTGTAAATGTATGGGTTCTCCTCTGACACCACCTAGTATATAGGTCCTGGATGGCAGGAAGTTTGGCCCCAGTGATGTACTGGGCTGTACGCATTACCCTCTGTAGCACCTTACGGTCGAATGCCATCACCAGGGGGTGATGCAACCGGTCAGGATGCTCTCGATGGTGCATCTGTAGAACCTTTTGAGGATCTGGGGACCCAGAGGGACTTGAAACTCTCGACCTGCTCAACTACAACCCCGTCGATGTGAATGGGGGTGTGTTCGGCCCTCCGTTTTCTGTAGTCCACGATCATCTCCTTTGTCTTGCTCACGTTAAGGTGAGAGGTTGTTGTCCTGGCACCACACTGCCAGGTCTCTGACCTCCCTTTTGGCTGTCTCATCGTTGTCAGTGATCAGGCCTACCACCGTTGTGTCGTCAGCAAACTTAATGATGGTGTTGGATTTGTGCTTGGCCATGCAGTCGTGGGTGAACAGGGAGTACAGGAGGGGACTAAGCACGCACCCCTGAGGGGCCCCTGTGTTAAGGATCAGTGTAGCAGATGTGATGTTGCCTAACCTTACCACCTGGGGCGGCCAGCCAGGAAGTCCAGGATCCAGTTGCAGAGGGAGGTGTTTAGTCCCAGGGACCTTAGCTTAGTGATGACCTTTGTGGGTCACTATGGTATTGAATGCTGAGCTGTAGTGAATGAACAGCATTTTCACATAAGTGTTCCTTTTGTCATGGTGGGAAAGGGCAATGTGGAGTTTGATTGAGATTGTGTCATCTGTGAATCTGTTGGGGTGGTATGTAAATTGGAGTGGGTCTAGGGTTTCTGGCATGATGATGTTGATGTGAGCCAAGACCGGCCTTTCAGAGCACTTCATTGCTGCTGACGTGAGTGCTACGGGGCGGTAGTCATTTAGGCAGGTTACCTTCATGTTCTTAAGCGCAGGGACTATGGTGGTCTGCTTGAAACATGTAGGTATTACAGACTCGGTCAGGGAGAAGTTGAAAATGTCAGTGAAGATACTTGCCAGTTGGTCTGCGCATGCTCTGAGTACATGTCCTGGTAATCTGTCTAGCCCCGCAACCTTGTGAATGTTGACCTGTTTAAAGGTCTTGCTCACATTGGCTACAGAGAGAGTAATCACACAGTCGTCCGGAACAGCTAGTGCTCTCATGCATATGCTTCAGTGTTGCTTGCCTCGATGCGAGCATATAAGGCATTTAGCCCGTCTGGTAGTCTCGCGTCACTGGGCAGCTCACGCAGGTCATCTTGTTCTTCACATTACTGTCTCTGGTAAACACACTATATCAAATAAAATCAAAGTGTATTGTTCACATGCAAAGGATACAGCATTCGTAAACGGTACAGTGAAAAGGTTACTTGTATATTTGCATTGTAGCGATATCAAAAATAAGAAGTGTCCAGATAAATATTGTATAAATATTTTATAATTCTTAGATGATTCTTCAAATCAGATTTTATTTGTCACGTACAGTACACATGTTTAACAGATGTTAGTGTGGGTGTAGTCGAAATGCTTGTGTTTCTAGCTCCGACAGTGCAGTAATGTTGAACAAGTAATACCTAACAATTTCACAGCATATACCCAATACACAGAAATCTAAGGAATGGAATTAAGAATATATAAATATATGGACGAGCAATGTCAGAGTGGCATAGACAAAGATACAGTAGAATAGAATACAGTCTATACATATGAGACAAGTAATGCAAAATATGTAAACATTAAAGTGACTAGTGTTACCATTTATTAAAGTGGCCAGTGATTTCAAGTCTATGTATATAGGCAGCAGCCTTTAAAATGCTAGTGATGGCAATTTAACAGTCTGATGGCCTTGACATAGAAGCTGTTTTTCACTCTCGGTCCTAGCTTTGATGCACCTGTACTGACCTGGCATTTCGAATGATAGCAGAATGAACAGGCAGTGGCTCGGGTGGTTGTGGTCATTGATTATATTTTTGGCCTTCCTGTGACATCGGGTGCTGTAGGTGTCCTGGAGGGCAGGTAGTTTGCCCCCGGTGATACGTTGGGCAGACCGCACCACCCTCTGGAGTGCCCTGCGGTTGTGGGTGGTGCAGTTGCCATACCAGGCGGTGATATAGCCCGACAGGATGCTCTCAATTGTGCATCTGCAAAAGTTTGTGAGGGTTTTAGGTGCCAAGCCACATTTCTTCAGCCTCCTGAGATTTCCAAGTTCCCAATTCTGGCACGGCAATTATCCCAACCTATAATGATTGTCATAGCTAGCCACCGTGCATGAATCTGTATGTAGCTAAAACTAACCAACTAGGTTCAATGTCAGCTAGCTAGCTAACATTAGACTATAACTAGCAATACCAATTGCTTTCTGACATACAAATAATATTACTACACAGATCATACACGTAACGTTAGCTAGCGAGCCAGCCAGCTAATGTTAGCTAGCTAAATAACAGTACACTTTAACTTGCAATGAAAATGACTTTCTGACTAAATGTTAAACTAAATGTTAAACGTACCTATATTATCTGAAAATGAAGCTAGCTAAACTCTTACACGTATACATGGATGAACGCTTCTCCCTCTCTGTCACATCTGCAAGAACTTCCGGCGCCGACAGAGATGGCCGCCTCGCTTCGCGTTCCTAGGAAACTATGCAGTTTTTTGTTTTTTTACGTGTTATTTCTTACATTAGTACCCCAGGTCATCTTAGGTTTCATTACATACAGTCGAGAAGAACTACTGAATATAAGATCAGCATCAACTCACCATCAGTACGACCAAGAATATGTTTTTCGCAACGCAGATCCTGTGTTCTGCCTTACAAACAGGACAACTGAGTGGATCCTATGCAGCGACCCAAAAAAACGACTCCGAAAGAGAGGGAAACGAGGCGGTCTTCTGGTCAGACTCCGGAGACGGGCACAGCGCGCACCACTCCCTAGCATTCTTCTTGCCAATGTCCAGTCTCTTGACAACAAGGTTGATGAAATCCGAGCAAGGGTAGCATTCCAGAGGGACATCAGAGACTGTAACGTTCTTTGCTTCACGGAAACGTGGCTTACTGGAGAGACGCCATCCGAAGCGGTGCAGCCAACAGGTTTCTCCACGCATCGCGCAGACAGGAAAAAACATATTTCTGGTAAAAAGAGGGGCGGGGGCGTATGCCTTATGACTAACGTGACATGGTGCGATGAAAGAAACATACAGGAACTCAAATCCTTCTGTTCACCTGATTTAGAATTCCTCACAATCAAATGTAGACCGCATTATCTACCAAGAGAATTCTCTTCGATTATAATCACAGCCGTATATATCCCCCCCCAAGCAGACACATCGATGGCTCTGAACGAACTTTATTTAACTCTCTGCAAACTGGAAACAATTTATCCGGAGGCTGCATTCATTGTAGCTGGGGATTTTAACAAGGCTAATCTGAAAACAAGACTCCCCAAATTTTATCAGCATATCGATTGCGCAACCAGGGGAGGAAAGACCTTGGACCATTGTTACTCTAACTTCCGCGACGCATATAAGGCCCTGCCCCGCCCCCCTTTCGGAAAAGCTGACCACGACTCCATTTTGTTGATCCCTGCCTACAGACAGAAACTAAAACAAGAGGCTCCCACGCTGAGGTCTGTCCAACGCTGGTCCGACCAAGCTGACTCCACACTCCAAGACTGCTTCCATCACGTGGACTGGGAGATGTTTCGTATTGCGTCAGATAACAACATTGACGAATACGCTGATTCGGTGTGCGAGTTCATTAGAACGTGCGTTGAAGATGTCGTTCCCATAGCAACGATTAAAACATTCCCTAACCAGAAACCGTGGATTGATGGCAGCATTCGTGTGAAACTGAAAGCGCGAACCACTGCTTTTAATCAGGGCAAGGTGTCTGGTAACATGACCGAATACAAACAGTGCAGCTATTCCCTCCGCAAGGCTATCAAACAAGCTAAGCGCCAGTACAGAGACAAAGTAGAATCTCAATTCAACGGCTCAGACACAAGAGGCATGTGGCAGGGTCTACAGGCAATCACGGACTACAGGAAGAAACCCAGCCCAGTCACGGACCAGGATGTCTTGCTCCCAGGCAGACTAAATAACTTTTTTGCCCGCTTTGAGGACAATACAGTGCCACTGACACGGCCTGCAACGAAAACATGCGGTCTCTCCTTCACTGCAGCCGAGGTGAGTAAGACATTTAAACGTGTTAACCCTCGCAAGGCTGCAGGCCCAGATGGCATCCCCAGCCGCGCCCTCAGAGCATGCGCAGACCAGCTGGCCGGTGTGTTTACGGACATATTCAATCAATCCCTATACCAGTCTGCTGTTCCCGCATGCTTCAAGAGGGCCACCATTGTTCCTGTTCCCAAGAAAGCTAAGGTAACTGAGCTAAATGACTACCGCCCCGTAGCACTCACATCCGTCATCATGAAGTGCTTTGAGAGACTAGTCAAGGACCATATCACCTCCACCCTACCTGACACCCTAGACCCACTCCAATTTGCTTACCGCCCAAATAGGTCCACAGACGATGCAATCTCAACCACACTGCACACTGCCCTAACCCATCTGGACAAGAGGAATACCTATGTGAGAATGCTGTTCATCGACTACAGCTCGGCATTCAACACC
The DNA here is from genome assembly GCF_013265735.2 of Oncorhynchus mykiss. NCBI lineage: Eukaryota > Metazoa > Chordata > Actinopteri > Salmoniformes > Salmonidae > Oncorhynchus > Oncorhynchus mykiss. The sequence continues at coordinate 20,798,894 of NC_048565.1, read as the reverse complement.
ATAGTACCCTCCAAGCTCGTCATCAAGCTCGAGACCCTGGGTCTCGACCCCGCCCTGTGCAACTGGGTACTGGACTTCCTGACGGGCCGCCCCCAGGTGGTGAGGGTAGGCAACAACATCTCCTCCCCGCTGATCCTCAACACTGGGGCCCCACAAGGTTGCGTTCTGAGCCCTCTCCTGTACTCCCTGTTCACCCACGACTGCGTGGCCACGCACGCCTCCAACTCAATCATCAAGTTTGCGGACGACACAACAGTGGTAGGCTTGATTACCAACAACGATGAGACGGCCTACAGGGAGGAGGTGAGGGCCCTCGGAGTGTGGTGTCAGGAAAACAACCTCACACTCAACGTCAACAAAACTAAGGAGATGATTGTGGACTTCAGGAAACAGCAGAGGGAACACCCCCCTATCCACATCGATGGAACAGTAGTGGAGAGGGTAGCAAGTTTTAAGTTCCTCGGCATACACATCACAGACAAACTGAATTGGTCCACTCACACAGACAGCATCGTGAAGAAGGCGCAGCAGCGCCTCTTCAACCTCAGGAGGCTGAAGAAATTCGGCTTGTCACCAAAAGCACTCACAAACTTCTACAGATGCACAATCGAGAGCATCCTGGCGGGCTGTATCACCGCCTGGTATGGCAACTGCACCGCCCTCAACCGTAAGGCTCTCCAGAGGGTAGTGAGGTCTGCACAACGCATCACCGGGGGCAAACTACCTGCCCTCCAGGACACCTACACCACCCGATGTCACAGGAAGGCCATAAAGATCATCAAGGACATCAACCACCCGAGCCACTGCCTGTTCACCCCGCTATCATCCAGAAGGCGAGGTCAGTACAGGTGCATCAAAGCTGGGACCGAGAGACTGAAAAACAGCTTCTATCTCAAGGCCATCAGACTGTTAAACAGCCACCACTAACACTGAGTGGCTGCTGCCAACACACTGACACTGACTCAACTCCAGCCACTTTAATAATGGGAATTGATGGGAAATGATGTAAATATATCACTAGCCACTTTAAACAATGCTACCTTATATAAATGTTACTTACCCTACATTATTCATCTCATATGCATACGTATATACTGTACTCTATATCATCGACGGTATCCTTATGTAATACATGTATCACTAGCCACTTTATACTATACTATGCCACTTTGTTTACATACTCATCTCATTTGTACATACTGTACCCGATACCATCTACTGTATCTTGCCTATGCTGCTCTGTACCATCACTCATTCATATATCCTTATGTACATATTCTTCATCCCCTTACACTGTGTACAAGACAGTAGTTTTGGAATTGTTAGTTAGATTACTCTTTATTACTGCATTGTCGGAACTAGAAGCACAAGCATTTCGCTACACTCGCATTAACATCTGCTAACCATGTGTATGTGACAAATAAAATTTGATTTGATTTGATTTGAAATTGCAGATACTGATAGTGAGGATTCATTCAATCAGTCACATGCATGAACACAGAAATTGTCACGCCTGCTCCCACTCTTCCCTCCTGGCGCTTGAGGGCACCAGGCTGCCCTGCATTACGCACTCCTGCCACCATCATTATGCACACCTGCCTTCCCTTGTCACGCTCATCAGCAAATTATTGGACTCACCTGGACTCAATCACCTGTTTATTACCTCTCATATATTTGTCAGTTCCCCAGCTCTGTTCCCCGCTGCTGCATTGATTGTCTTATGTCTTTGTTTTACCCGTTTCTGACGCTGTTCCTGTCCTGTTCCATGTCTGCTCCTAATTAAATGTTGACTCCTTGTACCTGCTTCTCGACTCCAGCGTCAGTCCTTTCAGAAATTGGTTTCAAATGATGCTAGGTGTCAGCCTTCTACCAACACAGCCTTCTACCAATCAGCCTTTTACCAACACTTAGTAAACTTTTGGAGAAAAATGTGTTTGACCAGATGCTATTTTACAGTAAACAAATTGACAACTGACTTTCAGCTCGCTTATAGGGAAGGACATTCAACAAGCACAGCATTAACACAAATGACTGATGATTGGCTGAGAGAAATTAATAATAAAAAGATTGTGAGGGCAGTTTTGTTAGACTTCAGTGCATTATTGTTATTGTTATTATTGACATTATTGTTCACAGTCCTCAGGGCAGCTGTCTAGGCCCCTTACTTTTTCAATCTTTACTAACGACATGCCAATGACTTTGAGTAAATCCCGTTTGTCTATGTATGCAGATGACTCCTCACTATGCACGTCAGCTACTACAGCAACTGAAATGACTGCAACACTTAACAAAGAGCTGCATTTAGTTTCAGAATGGGTGGCAAGGAATAAGTTAATCCTAAATATTTCAAAAACTAAAAGCATTGTATTTGGGACAAATCATTCACCAGACCCTAAACCTCAACTAAATCTTGTAATGAGTAATGTGGAAATTAGGCAAGTTAACCCTGGATTTTAAACTGTAAAGGTCAAAACATGTTGATATTACAGTAGCTAAGATGGGGAGAAGTCTGTCCATAATAAATCATTGCTCTACCTTCTTAACCACGCTATCAACAAGGCAGGTCATACAGGCCCTAGTTCTGTCGCATCTGGACTACTGTTCAGTCGTGTGGTCAGGTGCCACAAAGAGGGACTTTGGGAAAAGCATAGTACTACATAGAGCCATGACTCCATGGAACTATATTCCACATCAGGTAACTGATGCAAGCAGTAGAATTATATATTTTTTTAAACAATAAAAATACACCTTATGGAACAGCGGGGACTATGAAGAGACACACACACAGGTACAGACACATGCATATGCACACAAACACTAGCGCACACTGTCATGCCCTGACCTTAGATATCTCTGTTTTCTATTTATTTTGGTTAGGTCAGGGTGTGACTAGGGTGGGTACTCTAGGTTTTTGTATGTCTAGGTTTTTTGTATGTCTAGGGGTTTTGTATGTCTATGTTGGCCTGATATGGTTCCCAATCAGAGACAGCTGTTTATCGTTGTCTCTGATTGAGGATCATATTTAGGCAGCCCTTTTTCCCACTTTCTGGTGTGGAATCTTGTCTACAGTTAGGTGCCTGTGCGCACACTAGTAGCTTCACATTTCGTTTGGTTGTTTGTTGTTTTGTTTTGGTGAGTTTCAGTTCAATAAATATATGTGGAACTCTATTCACGCTGCGCCTTGGTCTCATCATTACGACGATCGTGACACACACACTCTATAAAAATGTACATTGTAATATTGTTGTATGTTGGTATTATACATTTTGTACTGTAGATATGTAGGGGTGTAATCATGTTATATGATGTATTGTTTTATCTTTTGTTTTTTGTTTAATGAATAAAACATGTGTTTGGACCCAAGAAACAGTACCCAATGGGGATCCCTAATAAATAGAAATACAAAAAAACACGTCAGTCCATTAGCTGTTGAAAAATTGAAAAATAACTTGCATTTCAGTTAATAAACTTAACAAAAACTCCAAAACCAAATACAACATAAATAAAACTGGGTACAAGAACCTCTACAAGAATCTCTGACAAAGACATGATGGGAAACAGAGGATTAAATACACAACATGTAATTGATGGGATTGGAACCAGGTGTGAAGGAAGACAAGACAAAACCAATGGAAAATGAAAAAATGGATCAGTGATGGCGAGAAGATCGGTGACGTCGACCGCCGAACACCGCCGAACAAGGAGAGGGACCGACTTCGGTGGAAGTCGTGACATTGACTGATAACCTGAACCAGGTTGCAGGCACTGGTTAAAGTTTGAAGCGTTTTCTTGAGTGGGAAGCTTGATGAAAGCCAGTCAATATTGAAATCACTTATAAAATATACCTTTCTGTTGATATCACATACATTGTCAAGCATTTCACACATATTATCCAAATACTGACTCTAAGCACTTGGTGGCCTTCCTGCGACCCCTGGTGTTATAGGTGTCCTATAGCAGCTTCCCAAAAGAATGGGCTTTAGGTGAGGCAGATTAACTTGTAGACATATTACTTCAACAGTATTTCACATGAGATCCTCTCTAAGCTTTACAGGAATGTGGTTCTGAATATAGACTGCATCACCACCCACATTGGCATTTCTGTATTTTCTGTAGCTGTTATAACCATGTATTGCTACCACTGTATCATCAAAGGTATTATATAAGTGAGTTTTAGAGAGTCAGAATATGAATGTAATTTGTTACTAGAGAGTTTATTGACTTCATGAACCTTGTGTCTTAGGCTACATACACTACCGTTCAAAAGTTTGGGGTCACTTAGAGATTTAGAAAAGCACATTTTTGGTCCATTCAACTAACATCAAATTGTTCAGAAAGACAGTGTAGACATTGTTAATGTTGTAAATGACTATTGTAGCTGGAAACGGCAGATTTTTAATAGAATATCTACATAGGTGTTCAGAGGCCCATTATCAGCAACCATCACTCCTGTGTTCCAATGGCACGTTGTGTTGGCTAATCCAAGTTCACCATTTTAAGATTCTAATTGATTATTAGAAAACCCTTTTTCAATTATGTTAGCACAGCTGAAAACTGTTGTCCTGATTAAAGGAGCAATAGTACTAGTACTATATAAATAGTAGTACTAGTACTACAGAAAGAGTACTATATACATAATAACAACTGTAGCAGTGATGAATAAATACATGTCCATTGGGGTGGACATTGACCAAAGGGGCAGCAGTGAGACTAAATTACCATTGGGGGGTGTGGAGACAATGTCCATATGGAGAGCATCAGGGAAAGTAAGTAACCATTGGGTTCGCCAGGTCATGGCTCGGGTGACTGAGGTCCCTGATGTTCTTCTTGGCCTTCCTGCGACCCCTGGTGTTATAGGTGTCCTGGAGGGCAGGCAGTGTGCACCCAATGGTGCGTTTGGCTATGTGTATCACCCTCTGAAGTGCCTTGAGATCTGCAGGAGTTGCCTCACAGCCTGGTCTATGATCAGGGGCAACTCTGTTTGGGGTAAAGGGGTCCAGAGGATGTGAAACACACAACAGGACAGTTTGGGCCGGAGAGCATCCAGGAGAGAGAAGTCAGCACAACATCAGGTGTTCCTCATGGGGCTCCGTAACAATCCTCCTCAATTCTGATTTGTCAGCTCTTCTCACCACTAGGACAAGCATAGAAAAATAAAGAATAGAATGAGAGACAGAGAGCACCGGGGCTGTTACTCTGTGGGTAAAAAGACAGGGGACAAGAGACATATCAAGCTAGTGTCGCGTGTGTGTGTGGGTATGTGTACTTACCTCTCTAGAGGTCTTCATTCAAACTCAGTGAGCTCTTGGAAGAATGTGGCAAGGTAGGCATTGAGAGCATTGAGAACAAAAAGCTGGCTTCTTCTGGGACACCTTGTCATGCACTTTGTCCCATCTTCAGGATTCATCATCTTGGGTTGATTCAAACCTACAGCACATATCCGATATAGTTTATGAAATCAATTGAGACGTTGAACAAATACAAATAAGACACCTAGATACACCTACTTCAAACCGTAGCAAACTAATACATTGCTATAACCAACACAATATCACAGATTATATTACCAGACTCACAACATTTTCCTTTCTAGTTGTGCTACCAAATGTTTGCATACTACTGGTAATGTGGACAGGTTTAGCTAATAATGTAACATTATGGAACAATGTTTTTTAAATTAAACAAATGGTTAGCGTGAGAGGCAATATGGACAATCATGGCCTACAAAACAGTGATTTATGTCACGCAGATGTCACGCAAATCCCACAGGGTTGTGACAGCTAAAGAGGACACTGTGTCCTGATGTTTTAGCCATTTATGCTCTCCTCATTGAGTAGAATATATCACAATGACACCTAGATGGATACCAATTTCTTGTGTAGGCTGCCTTGTGTTCCACCGCTGACACTGTGTTAGGCTACAGCTGACCAGTGGCACAGTGGCATTCACATCAGTTTCAGCGGCTCGCAAGTACGGCCCACAACGCAGTTTATGTGTAAAATGTGGCCCAGAAAAAGTATGGGTCATTTTTTTGAACTGCTAGAAACAAGCCATTTTCTCTGTAGTAATGGTGGAAACATAATGGTCCCAGATCTGCGCTCAGTGTATTCTCTACGGTACTCAGAGGCTGGGATACAGCCTAGGGTCACAGTATTCTCTACGGTACTCAGAGGCTGGGATACAGCTAGGGTCACAGGATTCTCTACGGTACTCAGAGGCTGGGATACAGCCTAGGGTCACAGTATTCTCTACGGTACTCAGAGGCTGGGATACAGCCTAGGGTCACAGTATTCTCTACGGCACTCAGAGGCTGGGACACAGCCTAGGGTCACAGTATTCTCTACGGCACTCAGAGGCTGGGATACAGCCTAGGGTCACAGTATTCTCTACGGCATTCAGAGGCTGGGATACAGCCTAGGGTCACAGTATTCTCTACAGCACTCAGAGGCTGGGATATAGCCTAGGGTCACAGTATTCTCTACGGCACTCAGAGGCTGGGATACAGCCTAGGGTCACAGTATTCTTTACGGCACTCAGAGGCTGGGATACAGCCTAGGCTTACAGTATTCTCTACGGCACTCAGAGGCTGGGATACAGCCTAGGGTCACAGTATTCTCTATGGCACTCAGAGGCTGGGATACAGCCTAGGGTCACAGTATTCTCTGGGTGATGTTTTTCTAGGTTGCACAGCTGGATATTTACGAGCAATTTAGAGCAGACCAAAATGTTTTTTTGTCAACTTGAGCTAGCTAGCATACATTAGCCGGCTATCTAGCTAGGTTAGCTAAGAAAACGTGCAGTAATTCAACATTGGTTAGCAATAAATATACTTATAAACAAGGCAAGGTACCTACAGTTCCCAGCAGCTGCTGAAAATATTCTTCCACTTCACAGCCTCTTGAAGAAGATATTTACTGAAATAATCTGATCTTCATTTGTCTCACCGGACAGCAGTAGACATTGAATCTACAGTAGACATAAGCTATTACTGAGTGTTAGAGTAATTTTTACAGGAGGCTTCCTAATTACAGTTAATAATAATATTTTTCAGCATTTTACCCATACTGCAGTGCAATGTACAGCATGAATGCTGTAAAACATATTTAGGGTATTATACTGTGCATCCTACAGTGTTTTACTGTTGAAATTACAGAAAAGACAGTGCACACAACAACTGAAATACTTTATTAAAGTAAATTAATGTCACGTTCTGACCTTTATTTCCTTTGTTTTGTCATTATTTAGTATGGTCAGGGCGTGAGTTGGGGTGGGCAGTCTATGTTTGTTTTTCTATGTTTTGGGTATTTCTATGTTTCGGCCTAGTGTGGTTCTCAATCAGAGGCAGGTGTCATTAGTTGTCTCTGATTGAGAATCATACTTAGGTAGCCTGGGTTTCACTGTGTGTTTGTGGGTGATTGTTCCTGTCTCTGTGTTTGCACCAGATAGGACTGTTTAGGTTTTCGCACATTTATTGTTTTGTTAGTTTATGCATGTATAGTTATTTTATTAAAGAACATGAATAACCACCACGCTGCGTTTTGGTCCGCCTCTCCATCACCACAAGAAGACCGTTACAATTCATGTGAATAAATGATGGTTAATAAGTGATAGGCAGTAATGTTTAGTCACTACCTGTCACAAAATCCGCCGAAGTCAGCTCCTCTCCTTGTTCGGGCGGTGTTCGGCGGTCGACGTCACCAGTCTTCTAGCCATCGCTGATCCGCTTGTCATTGTTCCATTTGTTTTGTCTTGTTTCCCCGCACACCTGGTTTACATTCCCTAATCACACTACAGTGCCTTGCGAAAGTATTCGGCCCCCTTGAACTTTGAGACCTTTTGCCACATTTCAGGCTTCAAACATAAAGATATAAAACTGTATTTTTTTGTGAAGAATCAACAACAAGTGGGACACAATCATGAAGTGGAATGACATTTATTGGATATTTCAAACTTTTTTAACAAATCAAAAACTGAAAAATTGGGCGTGTAAAATTATTCAGCCCCCTTAAGTTAATACTTTGTAGCGCCACCTTTTGCTGCGATTACAGCTGTAAGTCTGTCTGTCATTCATAGTAAGTACATTTTTCCTAAGTAAAGTAGCTATCAGCAAAGTCAATGCTAATTCACAGTTTAGGGAGGGTTGAGCAGGGCAGATGGATGGTACGTTGGATCTCAAGTTCATTGTGCAGTTCCTAATAACCCCCATACATTAAAGTTATCTTGTTCAAACAGGGGAGACATGGGTTGTGTTACTGACTGAAGAAGCCTGGGTGATGAGATAATATCCATTCTGTATGTGTGGCAACAGTCATGACAGTGGGTTGGCATCATCAATTGAATGTGACTCGGATTACTGATTTGTGTGTGTGAGTGTTTGTGTGTGTGTGGTGTGTCTTAGCGTGGGGGGTTACACCATAATCAACATCTGAAAAGCCCCCCCCAACCCATCATCATTTGGGATGTTGGGAGCACAGTATAATCTTCTGATGTTTATATGGCTGGAGGCTATTCTTGGTGAGATTGTGTGAGTTTACCTCAGCGTATTATAGTGCATGTTACTGGAGCGTGATTTAGTGGCCTGTAGCCCTGTAGTAACTTTGATTAACTGAAGGGTCTTGACAGCCTGCAGTCAGCAGCCACGGGATTTATCCCCTGTCTGCCTTCCTGAGACTCTATCTACCCTCTACTGGGCCTGTTCGGAGTGAGGGGTAGAGGGAGGGAGAGGAAGAGAGAGAGGGAGAGAGGGAGCGGTGGCTTGTGGATGAGGGAGGGAGGGAGGGAGGGAGGGAGGGAGGGAGGGAGGGAGGGAGGGAGGGAGGGAGGGAGGGAGGGAGGGAGGGGAAGAGGAAGAGGAAGAGAGAGAGGGAGAGAGGGAGAGAGAGATGTGGCTGGTGGATGAGGGAGGGAGGGAGGGAGGGAGGGAGGGAGGGAGGGAGGGAGGGAGGGAGGGAGGGAGGGAGGGGAAGAGAGAGAGGGAGCGAGCGAGGGAGAGAGAGAGGTGGCTGGTGGATGAGGGAGGGAGGGAGGGAGTGTTCACCAGAGAGAGCTACTGTATGTAGAATATGCCCCCTGCTCTCCCCAGACCTCGGCCAATAATGAAGTGATGACATGGTCTCTGCATGGCGGTTGCGGTGCGCTGCATCTGAGCCAAGTGTTGGGGTGGCGTTGGCTCAGTCACTGTCAAAGGGATGGTGTTTGCTGGTCTTTGGCAGAATGTTGTTTCTGTGCCTGCCGTTGCTGCAAAGGGTGGGGGGTTGGTGAGGGCGGTTGTGTGTGTGTGTGTGTGTGCGTGTGTGCGTGTGTGCGTGTGTGCGTGTGTGCGTGTGTGCGTGCGCGCGCGTGTGTGTGTGTATATTTTTACTTGTTTCTGTGTGTATGGTCTCTGCACAAGTCCTCAACTGGTAGCTTCATTCATCTCAGTCTGGCCAATAAAAATAAAATATTAAGATGGGCAAAAGAACAGACACTGGACAGAGGAACTCTGCCTAGAAGGCCAGCATCCCGGCATCGCCTCTTCACTGTTGACGTTGAGCCTGGTGTTTTGCGGGTTCTATTTAATGAATCTGCCAGTTGAGGACTTGTGAGGCATCTGTTTCTCAAACTAGACACTCGAATGTACTTGTCCTCTTGCTCAGTTGTGCACCGGGGCCTCCCACTCTTTCAATTCTGGTTAGAGACGGTTTGCGCTGTTCTGTGAAGGGAGTAGTACACAGCGTTGTGTGAAATCTTCAGTTCCTTGGCAATTTCTTGCATGGAATAGCCTTCATTTCTCAGAACAAGGATAGACTGACGAGTTTTAGAAGAATGTTATATGTTTCTGGCCATCTTGAGCCTGTAATCGAACCCACAAATGCTGAGAAGAAGGCCAGTTTTATTGCTTCTTTAATCAGGACAACAGTTTTCAGCTGTGCTAACATAATTGCAAAAGGGTTTTCTAATGATCAATTAGCCTTTTCACATGATAAACTTGGGTTAGCTAACACAATGTGCCATTGGAACACAGGAGTGATGGTTGCTGATGATGGGTCTCTGTACACCTATGTAGATATTCCAAAACAATCAGCCATTTCCAGCTACAATAGTCATTTACAACATTAACAATGTCTACACTGTGTTTCTGATCAATTTGATGTTATTTTAATGGACAAAAGTGTGATTTTCTTTCAAAAACAAGTACATTTCTAAGTGACTCCACACTTTTGAATGGTAGTGTACGAGCACACATAGACGCATGTCCACATATACACACACATCAAATAAAATACTATGTTATTAGTCACATGATTCGTAAACAACAGGCGTGAACTAACAGTGAAATGCTTCCGGGCCCTTCCCAACAATGCAGAGAGAAAGAAAATAGAGAAATAATAGAAAAATAAAGCACTTAATAATAAAAGTAATAACAGATACACAATGAGTAATGATAACTTGGCTATATACAAGGGGTACCAGTACCTAGTCAATGTGCAGGGGTATGAGGTGATTGAGGTAGATATGTACATATAACTAGGAATTAAGTGATAGATAGTAAACGATTGCAGCAGCGAATGTGATGAGTCAAAAAAGTTACTGCAAACAGGGTCAATGCAGATAGTCCGGGTAGATATTTCGTAAACTATTTAACTAACTATTTAGCAGTATTATGGCTTGGGCTAAAAGTGGTTCAGGGTCCTGTTGGTTCCAGACTTGGTATATCGGTACCGCTTCCCATGCGTTAGCAGAGAGAGCAGTCTATGATTAGGGTGGCAGGAGTCTTTGACAATTTTTAGGGCCTTCCTCTGACTCCGCCTAGTATAGAAGTACTGGATGGCAGGGAGCTCCGCCCTAGTGATGTACTGGGCCGTACGCACTACCCTCTGTAGTGCCTTGTGGTCGGATGCCAAGGAGTTACCATACCAAGCGGTGATACAGCCAGTCAAGATGCTCTCAGTTTTGCAGCTGTAGAACTTTTGGAGGATCTGAGGACCCATGCCAAACCTTTTCACCCTCCTGATGGGGAGTGATGTGGACACCGAAGAACTTGAAGCGCTAAACCCACTCCACTGCAGCACCGTCGATGTGAATGGGGGCGTGCTCGGGCCTCCGTTTCCTGTAGTCCACAATCAGCTCCTTTTTATTGCTGACATTGAGGGAGAGGTTGTTGTCCTGGGACAATACTGCCAGGTCTCTGAGCTCCTCTCTATAGGCTGTCTCATCACCGTCGGTGATCAGGCCTACCACCATTGTGTCATCTGCAAACTTAGTGATGTGTTGGGAGTTATGAGCGGACACGCAGTCATGGGTGAACAGCACGCACCCCTGAGAGGCCCCAGTGTTGAGGGTCAGCGTGGTGGATGTGTTGGTGCCTACTCTCACCACCCCAGGTCAGGAAGTCCAGGATCCAGTTGCAGAGGGAGGTGTTACGTCCCACGGTCCTTGGATAGTGATGAGCTTGGAGGGCACTGTGGTGTTGAACGCTGAGCTGTAGTCAATTAACAGCATTCTCACATTGGTTTTTCTTTTGTCCAGGTGGGAAAGGGCAGTGTGGAGTGCTGTGGATCTGTTGGGGGTATGCAAATTGGAGTGGTTCCAGGGTGTGTGTGAGGAAAACACACACACACATGCTCACATTCTCATACAGGAAATTAGCATTGGCTTCATTATCATTCAATGTTTTCAAAATGCTAATAATCCTCCTTTTATAACCTGAGCCTTCAGCCTTACATGTGGTGGGATGGAAATGACTTTGGCAGCACGAGTGAAGAAGGCTTTTTCTAAATTTAACTTTGGATTGGAGATGCTTAATGTGAGTCTGGAAAGAGAGTTGACAGTCTAACCAGACATCTAGGTATTTATATTTGTCCACATATTCTAGGTCAGAACCGTCCAGAATAGTGATGCTAGTCGGGCGGGCGGGTGCGGGCAGCTATCGGTTGAGCATGCATTTAATTTTACTTGCATTTAAGAGCAGTTGGAGGCCACGGAAGGAGTGTTGTATGGCGTTGAAGCTTGTTTCCAGGTTTGTTAAGACAGTGTCCATAGAAGGGCCAGATGTATACAGAATGGTGTCATCTGCGTAGAGGTGGATCAAAGAATCACCCGCAGCAAGAGCGACATCATTGATATATACAGAGAAAAGAGTCGGCCCGAGAATTGAACCCTGTGATACCCCCATAGAGAATGCCAGAGGTCTGGGACAACAGGTCCTCCGATTTGACACACTGAACTCTATCTGAGAAGTAGTTGGTTAACCAGGCGAGGCAGTCATTTGAGAATAAGAAAACAGTGATTGACAGAATCGGAGGCCTTGGTCAAGTCGATGAAGACGGCTGCACAGTACTGACTTTTTTTGGGGGGGCAAGTTGCTTTGGGGGTTTAGAGCTGTTGGCTGGGATAGAGGTAGCCAGGTGGAAAACATGGCCAGCCATAAAGAAATGCTTTTTGAAATTCTCGATTATTGTGTATTTATCAGTGGTTACAGTGTTTCCTAGTCTCAGTGCAGTGGGCAGCTGGGAGGTGGTGCTCCTTTTTTGAAAGGGGCATTCTTATTTAAGATGGTGAGGATTGCACTTTTAAAGAACAACCAGGCATCCTCTACTGACGGGATGAGGTCAATATCCTTCCAGGATACCCGTGCCAGGTCGATTAGAAAGGCCTACTCGCTGAAGTGTTTTAGGGAGCATTTGACAGTGATGAGGGGTGGTCGTTTGATCGCAGACCCATAACAGACGCAGACAATGAGGCAGTGGTCGCTGAGATCCTCGTTGAACACAGCAGAGGTGTATTTAGAGGGAAAGTTGGTCAGGATGATATCTATGAGGGTGCCCATGTTTACAGATTTGGAGTTGTACCTGGTCAGATAATTTGTGTGAGGTTGAGGGCATCTAGCATAAATTGTAGGACGGCCGGGGTGTTAAAACCTGTTTGGAATAGAGGGCAGCATTTTCACGTTCGGATGAAAAATGTGCCCAGAGTAAACTTCCTGCTACTCAGGCCCAGAAGCTAATATATGTATATTATTAGTAGTATTGGATAGAAAACACTCTGAAGTTTCTAAAACTGTTTGAACGATGTCTGTGAGTATAACATAACTCATATGGCAGACGAAAACCTGAGAAAAATCCAACCAGGAAGTGGGAAATCTGAGGTTTGTAGTTTTTCAACTCATTGCCTATCGAATATACAGCGTCTATGGGGTCATATTGCACTTCTTAAGGCTTCCACTAGATGTCAACAGTCTTTAGAACGTAAACAACGTTCTACTGTGAAGTGGGGGGTGAATGAGAGCTGATTCAACCAGAGCGCACCCGTGAGAGCGACCGGCGTGCCTTTGCATTTCTAAAGACAAAGGAATTCTCCGGTTGGAACATTATTGAAGATTTATGTAAAAAAACATCCTAAAGATTGATTCTATACATCATTTGACATGTTTCTACGAACTGTAATATAACTTTTTGAACTTTTCGTCTTAACTTTCGCCTGGACTTGCCCACGCCTCGTGACTTTGGATTTGTTTACTAAATGCGCTAACAAAAGGAGGTATTTGGACATAAATTATGGACTTTATCGAACAAAACAAACATTTATTATGGAACTGGGATTCCTGGGAGTGCATTCTGATGAAGATCATCAAAGGTAAGTGAATATTTATAATGCTATTTCTGACTTTTACTGACTCCACAACATGGCGGGTATCTGCATGGCTTGTTTTTGTGTCTGAGCGCCGTACTCAGATTATTGCATGGTTTGATTTTTCCGTAAAGCTTTTTTGAAATCTGACACAGCGGTTGCATTAAGGAGAAGTATATCTTTAATTATGTGCATAATACTTGTATCTTTTATCAAAGTTTATTATGAGTATTTCTGTAAATTGATGTGGCTCTCTGAAATTTCGCCTGATGTTTTTGAGGCACAACATTACTAACCATAAAGCACCAATGTAAACTGAGATTTTTGGATATAAATAGGAACTTTATCGAACAAAACATACATGTATTGTGTAACATGAAGTCCTATGAGTGCCATCTGATGAAGATCATCAAAGGTTAGTGATTCATTTTATCTCTAGTTCTGCTTTTTGTGACTCCTCTCTTTGGTTGGAAAAATGGCTGTATGTGTTTTTGTGACTAGGCTCTGACCTAACATAATCATATGGCGTGCTTTCACTGTAAAACTTTGTTGAAATTGGACACGATGGGTAGATTAACAAGAAGTTAAGCTTTAATTTGGTGTATCACACTTGTGAATGTATGAAAGTTACATACTCCTACAAAATGTTTTTTGAATTTCGCGCTCTGCCTTTTCAGCAGAATGTTGTCGAGGGGTTACGCTAGCGGAAAAGCATATCCCAATTTAGGTCACCTAGCAGTACGAACTCTGACGATAGATGGGGAGCAATCAATTCACATATGGTGTCCAGGGCAAGCTGGGAGCTGAGGGGGGTCTATAACAAGCGACAACACTGAGGGACTTATTTCTGGAGAGATGGATCTTTAAAAGTAGAAGCTCAAACTGTTTGGGCATAGACTTGGATAGTATGACAGAACTCTGCAGGCTATCGCTACATTAGATTTCAATTCCGCCCCCTTTAGCAGTTCTGTCTTGACGGAAAATGTTGTAATTGGGGATGGAAATTTCAGAATGTTTGGTGACTTTCCTAAGCCAGGATTCAGACACGGCTAGAACATTAGGATTGGCGGAGTGTGCTAAAAATGAATGTCTAAAGCCCCAGCTTTTCCCCACACTTTGTGTGGATGGTAGCTAGCTGGAGTCAGAGTGCTCAAACACATGGAATGATAATGGGTCATCTGATTCTACTGCGCCACAGACAGACAATGTGTTTGTTGTGTCCCAGACAACGCATGCTGTCCTTTCTTCCCATTGGATAACCGTTGTGTTCTCTCCTCATTCAGGTTTTATAAGTTTGCTTTTAGTGCTCCGGTCTCAGCTTTGTTTTCATCCGGATGCTTTTATCACGAAGCATCAGAACAAAAACCCACCAAGGAAAACACAAGGAACTAACAGAGGAGGGAGAAGCAGC